>NC_058501.1:15722500-16022500 GCF_020382885.2 Scatophagus argus
TGTCACTGTATGCCTTATTTGACACCCCAATCATTACAATGAAACAATGAAAGGGCAACACATAAAGGCAAATATTTGCATACAAGTCTAATGTAGGTGTACTTCATTTACAAGCACTTAAAATATTAATTATCAAAATTACAACTGAGCAATTATGCTGCAAGTCCTGCATTTAGGCTTTAAACTCCAATTCAAATGTCATTAAAGATTGTTAACATAAAATACATTTAAACAGTGCTGATTATAGAAGTTTTTATTATCAGTTCCAAACTTTCTCCCTTATTCAGCTCAAATGTAATGGCAATAAAGCAAATTTCCTCCAAATAAGTCTAAATTCTCTGTAGTGTTTCTCAACCTTAATTATGAATATCTTATTAGGCACAGTACTTACGTTTATTTTGTCGCCTATTTTTTCTCTCTGTCATCTAAAACTTAAGCTTTGGTCAGGCTGTTATGTACACAAACTTACCAGGACATTTGACATCCATAAAATAGGAATTAGGACTCTGTACAAGTCGTTTTTTCTTGTGTCTCCTCTTCTCCTCCTCGGGGCTCGGGTGCGACAGATCTTTTGCGAGCTGGAAGGAAATCACAATATAGCTGATTTCCAAACTATATTCGATCAAAATCTCCTACAGTCTGATAACTGTTGTAACAAGGTGTAATAGGATAAGTTTTAGTTCTGCATACATTAACCAATTACCACAACATGACTACGGGAAGCAAAACACGATATACCTTTCTTTCAAGATCACAAGGAAATCACACATTAATAAAAGGCAACGTGAGACAGCTCAATATTTTTAAAGCAATCAAAACCAAAGATATCTTAGAAAGTTGCGTTTTTACCCTCCAAAAAAAATCAACATGTGAAAGAGAGCAGCGTGGGCTGCTTTTGTGAGCACGTGTTTCGCCATATTGTGTCCGTTTTTACATCTTTGCAGTTAAACTACAACAACACAAAAAAGTCGATTCCAACAGACACAAACATTATTTTACATCGTGTTAAATTACTCCAACTCCAAATACTTTTGTGACGATTGAGGGCGAATACAGAAATCCGTACTGCTACTTACTGGCATGTCTGCTTGTCGTGGCTCTCACCGGAAGATCACGTCACACACTGGTCAAAGTACACCGGAAACTCGTGGCTGACGTGAAAAAAAGGAGATTTTGTTCTCTTTCCTAATAAATATTTTTGGTCATAAATGATTAATAATGACGGGTATAAAATGAAAAAATATGGTTTTAAATATTTTACTTTTAATTTATTTTAATTTAATGACACATTAGAGCAATAGTTAATTATGCCTACTTGTCCAGATACTTGTATTCTCACAATCAACATAAAAATTCCCAAAATTTAGTTTATCAGTTGTTCATAAACATCTTGATTTAACATAAAATGCAGTTAGGACCCTCCCTATCCATACCTCTTTAAACTAACCTGGAGTGCAGATCAATAAAAAATAAAAATTTACTTTTTAAAGAAAACTACAATCACATTGCCTGCATATGTTAACAGCGTCTGTTACTAGTGTCACAGTTAGCTATCTCTATTGCTTTCCTTGACAGTCAGTGGTGCCATTATATTATTATGGTTGGTCCTTATTGTTTTGCATACCACTTTAATGAATAGTAAGATATTTATATTCACTTAGGCATACTGATGATGTCTCTGTGGTTGCCTAAAGTCACTTTAATGTCAGTTAAAGATGTGTGGTTTTAATTCCTGTGGTAGAGTAAAGTGGATCTATATTTCTCCATATGCATATGATACGCCTACATCACTGGAAAACTCTGCTACTGACATGACTGCTGTAGGCCTATATTGCAACAAAAGTCAACTTTTAAGTCCACATGTTTTGTGTTCTTTTGGGAAGGCCGATAGCTTTAATTTTAACTATAACATGTTATATGTAAATTTGTTGTAACTCATAACAAATTTTAACAAGCTAGTTGAATAGCACAAGGCAAAAAATTTTAGCAAAACTTTTGTTCTTTCAAACAAGAATAAAACATGAACCCCAGGATGATAAGAAAGGCAGAAAAAATCCCCTGTGATCGATTGTTGAGAGTGATTTATTAGTTAAAGTTATAAGTTTGCCTGCAGTTAGTCCTCTAGGGCTTCAAATCTCAGTTGTTCGTTTTTTGATCAAACGGCGCCATCTTGCGGCCTTGCTGGATGCCTGCGTGTCTGAGCCGTTACCCTCATGAAGCACTCCCACACGACGTAGCTTTTCAGCGGATCTGGGATGTGGGCCGACAGCCGAAGTTTTTTTCGAGGCAGAAAAAACACGTAGCCGCCCCGGGTACGTTTTTGAACGGAGTGATATTGACTTTTAAAGGAAAGAAAAATGAAACTTGACTAGAATTTGGTGACGAAGCCTGACCTGCAGTAGACAGTTTAGCTAACTTTGGATGGCGTGTTGCTATTTTTTTTTGTTCATCCAGCTCAATCCAAACATAACACAGAGGCGCTGAGGGGGATCGGAATTTACCGGTGACAAGGGGGAAAGACAAGAAGATCCCCACTCGTTACATGGAGCAACCTTACTGTCCCTGCTTCGTTTTCATCACAGTCGAGATTTGAAGACTGAATTCGATGAAAAGCACCTCTGGAAGGGCACACCTCAGACTTTTTCTCCCTTTTACTTCTGCTTTACTTTTGAAGCTCAACTCCAACTATGGCGAAAAAGTATGATTTCCTTTTCAAACTGTTACTCATCGGGGACAGCGGAGTGGGCAAAACATGTCTGATCATTCGTTTTGCTGAGGACAATTTCAACTCCACATACATTTCCACCATAGGTACGTTGTTTCAGTGCTACGTTTCCCTGCTAACCTATGACATGTCTGCACCAGTTTATGATTGGCCTGTGTGGGACATGAGATGTTTGCTGAATGCTCCCGTCTGTCTTCCTCTATTTGATGCCTAGCACTGTACAAACTGGTTTCTCTGTACAAACATGTCTGAGCTAGTCCGTTCCTTTTCATTTGTTTTCTTTTAATTCTGTCTCTTTTGTTTTTCCCTTTTTTCCCCATCTCCTGTTGAACGTGTCTCTTCCCGGACCTTCTCCCCCCCATCTCTCCCTCAGATCTCATTCCTCTCAGTTGGCTCTCAGAAGGTCCACCCACCCTCATTCCTATCTCATTTACCATCTCTACGTTCCCAGAAGAATGGTTGGCTTTCTGGCATGCACAGTTTTGTTTTTTTTTTCCCCCACAGGACAACCCCCCCACTGTCTATCTGTCTGTCTGTCAGCTTGTCCATCCAGCAGGAAAGAAAAATCAAAACTCGAAGACAAGCGTGTACTTCAGGGTTGTGTGTCTTTCCTTTCTGTCTGTGTGTGGATGGGAGTGCACAGAGGGGTCAGAGTCTCTGAACTAGTCTCCACCCGTGTGAGGGTGACCTATATCCTGCAGTGGGGGTGGGTGGGGTTTTGGTTCATATCTGAGGCATTTAACTCATTAACTGTCTCTGTCGCTCCTCTCTGCTCTTTCCTGTCCTCTTGTCGTCTTTTAGGCATCGACTTTAAAGTAAAAACCATTGAAGTGGATGGAAAGAAAGTGAAACTACAAGTCTGGTGAGGCATGACAGTTGCTTGCTTATGTGGAAATGTTTTGTTTTGTGACTTTATGGAACCAGATAATGCTGAGTGATATGAGTTCTGTTCCTCTGACTCTTTTTCCTGAGGGGAAAGAGGAACCTCCCTCTTGTGTTCCAAATCAGGACTTTATGACAGGCTTCATTGTCCAAGTATCCATCACACATGGCCACCACATAGACTCACTTTATGTCACATAAGGGTGTTGTTGCAGCAACATAAATCCATCTGTGTTTAACAGTGTAAAATGCACATAAAACGCATCTTCTTCTGCTTCTCTTGCTAATTTCCCTTGTGTTTTAAAGTTGTTGCTTGATGTGCGTGCATCAGCACACATTCTCTTACTTTTGAATGTGCACACGTTGTGCAGGGACACAGCAGGGCAGGAGAGGTTCAAGACCATTACAACAGCCTACTACAGAGGAGCCATGGTGAGTACAGGACGCCTGCAGAGCAAGCAGACCGGATAATCAGGCTGACATCACTGCCCCTTTGTGCTCACTCTGTACCTTCCTCTGACTCCTTAAGTCCTCTCTCTTTCTTTTTTTTTTTTTGTTTTTTTTGCTGTGTGCCAGGGCATCATCCTGGTGTACGACATCACAGACGAGAAGTCCTTCGAAAACATTCAGAACTGGATGAAGAGCATCAAAGAAGTAAGACATTTTCCACTCCTTCCTCAGCAAAGATAACTTTAAAAAAATAGTGCACAGTCATTTTGGGTGCGTGTTAGTCATGTAAGAATGAGCCTTTACTCAGTGCAACAACAAATCAAGGGCAGAACTGATGATTTTCAAGGGCCAGTTCACCCAAATCACACAAAAGGCACATTCCTCCTCTCATCCCTGGAGCCTTTTTCTACTCATCAAATTAAGACTGCAACTAAAAATTATTTTCATTATCAATTAATGCACAGATTTTTTTTGATGATGATCAATAGCACTGTCTATAAAATATAGAAAATAATGAATAAACCCCAGTTTAAATTCCCAGAGCCCAAGGTGACATCTTCAGATGTCTTCAGTTGTTTTATTAGCAGCCCTAAACCCTATTTTATTTAGTTTGCAATGACGCAACCATAGAAGAACGGCAAATAGTCACTTTGGAGAAGCTGGAAGCAGAGAAAGGCTATTAAAATAACCAAGTGGTTATTAGTCGTAGAGTGATTAACATGATATCATTCAGCTAATCAGTTAACCAACTAGTCATCTCAGCTCTAGAAAAAGTGTCCCCAATTAAAACTGTTCACGTTAAGGTTTGTGTATCACGAGGAACTTCATTGTATTTTGGTGGCAGCAGAAGTTTCAGGGGAGACATTGGTTAATTGAGATGGAACCAAAGAATCCCTCACACTGTCTCCCACTTGCACTCTCTATGTATTATTTTGTCATGGTTTTTTTTAGGGCGTTTTAATCTAGATTGGACAGCTGAGTAGCGACGTGAAACAGGAAGAGAATAAGGGAATGACCTGCAGTCAATGATGTTATTATTCTCTGATGTTAATATTATTCTACCAGGATAGTTTCTTTAGTAATGATGTTTTGATCAGGTAAAATAAGAATTTCCTGATCAAAGTTTAAGAACTGAAACATGATGAACAGAATGACCGTCAGCGTGTGGTTCTTTGCTTCTTTCTCATTAAACCCTTTTTTTCACTGTGCACGTGTTAATGATGTGCAGGAAACTTGGACACTAACAGTTTAACTGAAAGGTTTTCTATATTAAACTTTTGTTTCTGTTTCATTTGGTGCAAACGCAAACGAAATTTGAATACATTCATGCACAGATTCCTCTCTGCGTAGATAAATATTTACATTCTCCTCAAACCTGAAACAAAATCTGCAAATGTGTCTATCCCCCATCCTCTGATATAAATACAGGCCCAGTGTCACAATCGACTTGCCCAGTTTCCACTTAATGAGTTTTTTTTATTTAATCATTTCAGTAAGGACATCTTGGTTTTAAATATAGAAACAGTTTTGCTGCATAACAGCTGCTGTACAGTTACTTTCTCTCACATGTAGGTCATGCTGTTCAGTTCAGACTTGGTGTAAAGACGTCTGCTTTCCTTCACTCTGATCTCTTCTTAGATATACCTTCTGCTAAGTAGACAAAAGCTCAACCGTCTCTTATCAGTTATTTCTTTTTTCCCAGAATGCCTCAGCTGGAGTCAGTCGAATGTTACTAGGTAATAAGTGCGACATTGAAGCAAAGCGAAAAGTTTCCAAGGAGATGGGAGAAAAGGTGAGATTTTTCAATTTTCATTTTGAAAAAGTGTAATTCTGCAGTAACTGTAGCGTTAAGTCGTGTCATTGAGAGAACAGTGGGTCAGCGTGAGATTTGCTGCACCATCATGCAGTAATAGTTAAAAGTTTCATCGTGGCAGAGACAATAGAAATTCAGATGACAGAGGGAGTGGTTGTTTGACGAAGGACTCAGTTTGTCACACACATTGTTTAATGTGCCCACACCGCATTTGCTCTAGAAACAGGAAGTGATTATCACCCATATTATGACCTACTGTAATCGGATCCGTGTCTGTTGTTGACAGTTGGCAAAAGATCATGGTATCAGGTTCTTTGAGACCAGTGCAAAGTCCAGCATTAATGTGGAGGAGGTGAGCCGGAACATAATCTCTGACAAACAAAACACTGTCTTCACACCTCACTAAGCCTATGTTTCTTTGGTCAAGTGTTAATGCTACCAACGCCTTAACTTTCATTTTCTCTCACTCTTTGTCTTTCCATGTTTCCTTTAGTCTTTTCTGTCTTTGGCACGTGACATCTTACAAAAGTCCAGCAAGAAACCAGTAAGTCCCTTCTGTCATACCACACTGAGGTATTTGTTTCCCCCTGAGTAAGAGACTTTATTTTGTACTAGATTTGTCTGTGATTTCCTGTCTTTGTCTGTGTTTCCTTGTTTGACAGGGCCCCACAGGTCGAGAGGTGAAAATCACAAGCAGTACAGAGAAAAAATCTTCCAAATGTGTTCTTCTCTAGAAAAGATATTGACCAGCACGCATAAGGAAGCCCCATACAAATTTAAGAACGCATCATTATTACTGTGGAGAAATACAGCACAGTAGGGTTTCTGTCTCCATCTGGTGGGCTCGAATGTCACATACACGCCGGTGCTAAAAGTATGTTTTTATACCAAACTACTGGTGTTCCCCACCATGTGTAGTTAACATAAACATTTGTGTTTCTGCCAAGTATTTCTCTGGCTTATCACCACACTATCATCAACACTGCAACACTCACTGCTTAACGTCTTAAAAAAGGAACTATGTTTTTAAATATTTTTGGGCTGGTTAGCTTTGTAAAAATCCTCCTCAGATTAACTGAAGCAGACGTGTTTTGATTCACGTAAAGTACACCCTTGTCATTTACTGTTCATCTTAAATTGAAGGAGCCATAGGTATCTCATAGAGTCTGTTAGATAGTTTAAATAATGGGCAGAATTGGTAAATTTATTAATGTCAGAAAATGTATTTGGCTACCAATTTCTGAAATTCTATGTATTTTTATGATATAACACATAGGCGTAGGTTTCGTTTGAATAGTGGGTGTGGGAGGCATCAGACATTTCATTTCCTGCATTCTGATGAATTTCTATGCACCAATTTGTGCCTTTTCTGTGTTAACTCGTGGTGGATAAAGTCTGGAGTATAGTGAGGTATAATACAGTAAGGCCCTCAGACATGCTTTCAAACATTTATTCTCCTTGTCCTTTAAAACTGATGAGATGTTTCCATGGTGTACAGTATTTTCATGCATTCAATGGAATCTACATTAACAGATGCCACAAAATACTAAAGAGAGTCGAAACCATGGGCGTCTTATGGTTACATCCCATGAGAAGTTAAAAACTCGCTCCTCACATTAGTGGATTTCACAAGCCGCGGATGTCTGTCGTACGGAGTTAAATCTGACGCAAACACTGGCAATAAACAAGCTTTGTTTTAACAGGTGAACTGATTGAGAATGTGGGAGATAGGAACAGAGATCAGTGCAATATGAGAAGATGAGTGGAGAGCTGAAAGAGTGATGGATAATGCAAGTGAATGGACAGGATGTGAGGGAAGCAGCGGCGGTTTTTGCGTTTTGAATTGATTTATCTGAAGTGCCTGGTAAATTTCTTACTAAACACATGACACGACAGTCTCCTTTTACAAGCAGTTTCAGATCATTCGACTGATTCTGATTGTAGGTGCTCATCTGATCCTGACAGATAAGATTTATTTCCTGTATCTACTGTTTTATGCATTTGTTTCACATTCTGTCACTTTTTAGACCTGCCACAAGACTTTGTACGTAATTTACCGACCTGTCGCTTGCTGAATTAAACCTGATGAGTGTGTTGGATTTTGAATCTGTGTGTTGGCACAATAACCAAATATGTATGCTTTGAATTGTCTGGACTGTGCTGAATGCTCAGGAATTTTCTTAACGTTTTATTGTGAAAAGTCAAGTCAGTAACATATCAACCAAAATCACAATTTTACATCAAAGGGCTTTATAGTATGTACACCATATGGCACCTTTATCCTTAGATGCTCAGTTTGTATAAGGAAAAGTTTAAGTTTAACGGGGGGGAAAAAAGGAAGAAATCACTGTCTGAGCAGAAATGACAGTATTAGGATTATTATATGGAAAAACAGGCCAACAATATTAGGCAGATGGATATCAAAACTATATGAAAAACATGTAAAATTCCAGGAAGATGGAAATTTTGTAGTGTGAGCAGGGTAAGCAATGGCTTCAACTTCCAGCTTTTCTGTCTTTGTTGTGATGTGTTTCACTCATTATTTTGTGGCTGTCCATCAGTTTGTTTGTTTTCTTTAAGAATGAAGATTATTTCAGTAGCTGGGCAACTTAAAATTATTATGCTATCTGTGCTATATGGGACAGAAGGTGGATTGTTTCTCAAGGATACTGACAGGAAATCTGTGCTCGTTTATACATGTTCTAAACTAGCCACTTTAATTCCTAAGACCCCCTATTGCCTTCTTTTTAAACTGCTATCCTTCCAGTAGCGCCCAGCACATTGCTAAGTTTTGTCTCCTCTCACTGCTGCAGTAGCGGGAGCTGGAGCCTGTTACTAGGCAACCGCCCCTCTTTCCCAGCATCAGCACCAGGACGGTGTGCGCGCGCTCTGCCGCATCTTCAAGTTGCCTGCACGTTCTGCTGCGTGCCTTGTCATCACGCAGGCAGGTTTCGGTTTGCAAACACGATACATTTCTGCTCTCAGCGCCAGGGAACGAGGAAAGGACGCGCGGGCAGCAGAGGGAGGGGCGAATTAAAAGAAGAAATACAAATAAACTTGGGTTAAATGTGATTCCGGCTATAGGTAGGCTGTAAATAATGATAGGTTCACGTGACGCCTGGCGGGAGGCAGAGAGGTAAACGTCCGGGATATTTACACACACGCACACAAACACACGGGCTGAACGGGATGCCCGCGTGACTGCAGGAAGGAAAGAGGCGGCGGAGGTGGAGGAAGAGGAGGAGGGGGTCTTTAGGTACGTGTGTGGACCGCCGCAAAAACCCCTGAGGTGGAGTTTGCCAAAGATCGAAACCCGTGGGGCAAGATTCATTCCAGCCTGGCTATTTTCGGTACAGTTTGAAAATCGATGGAGGATATTTATTTCCTGTTCATGTAAAGGTAATTAGTCCCGCTTCCCGAACGAACCGATGTGATCTTGGCGCTTTGATCTTCACACCGTCTTTTCTTCCTCCGTGACGGGATGAGGACCTAAGATAAGGTCGCGGAAGGAGGGATCGCATGCTTTTAGAAGTAGATTCTCCTCCTGACTGGACACACGGACTGAGCGGCTCATGTCATCTCTGCTGGGGCGGGTGGGACTACGAGGGATCAGCGGGCTTTCTTCTTTGGGATGCTTTAATATTTGCGGCCTGCTCGGGTCTCCAGTTACCGCAATGCCACTGGCGAGAGAGGGGAGAAGTGGAAGGCAGAGGATGGAGAAGGGGGAGCAGAAAGAAAGCAAATGAGTATACCACTGATGTGTAGACTGAACAAAACTCATCCCATTTGTGTGACTGTGTTCTAATCTGAGAATGGCTGAGCAGGAGAATGGTGTAGACTGCACTCTATAGGCTGTAGTGGCCTGTGAACTGCATGGGGTGAAAGAGACACTGTATTGACTGAAGCAATGTTAGTATCATGGCTCAAACGTCAAATGAGGTGAGTACGGTGGCTGTGAGCGTGTAGCGCCTGCTCAATTCTCAGCTTTCTGCTGACAACGTTCTTGGACTCACTCGCTGGACTATAGTGCGCACCATGGGACATTGCGCAGAACCCGCGGCACCTGCCAGTGGAGAGCTTGGTGCATAATTGTGACGGAGCGGAGCTCTAAAGCCAGCATTTCTGTTTCCTACTTCTGCTCTCCTGCACTTCTACCCACACAACTGAACTTTGCTTTATGAACCCCGAGTAAGCGTGAAACCTCTCCCAGCCTCTTGCACACACACACACACACACACAAGCCTAACATGCCTTCACCATCAGACTCCAGCAGCGTGGCTTCGGCCTCAGGCTCTCGAGGCTGGTCAGACAGTCGCAGGGGCATGTCAGGCCGGGGGCCTGGTGGGGCACGGCTACTCCTGTACCTGGGGCTGTGCCACCTAGGCTTGGGGGCCATGGTATTGGCCTTCTCTTTCACCAGCATGGCCTTCACTTCTTCAGCCCGCGTGAGACAATCCTGTCCATTCTGGGCTGGCTTCTTTGTAAGTGTAAATCTGACTTTAAACATACAGTATTAATATAATAACAAAGATCCTGAGGGTGCTTTCTGCGTTTTGCAGGTGGTGGCATCAGGGATAGTTGGAATAATCTCCTGGAGGAGACCTCTGACTCTGGTGGTACGTATGTTTCCGTCTGATAAAAGGAGCATTCAGAGGACCCCAGGGCCCCAAACCCACCACTGCTTTGAAAAGCCTAGATTCACTGGTCATACTCATTTAATTAATTGCACATTAGTGCAGGAATATGCACCACTAAAGCGTGATATAAGCTGAAGTGAAAGGTTAAGGAAACAACCTCACCATGAGGTCTCCCAGTAGCTGTTTTGGAGCTTGTCCTGGGAGTGTAGATGTTCAAATTTACATTTTTAATGAACACTGTAAGGATTTCTTGTCCATGTTGGCTTAAAATGTAAGAGAAAGTTTTATGCTTTACTTTGGAAAGGTGGGTCATGGATATTTACCTAATTTTGAGGCCTTTTGTCACGGGGCCTTGTGTCAAAGTGCCATTGTAAAATATTTGTATACTTTTACATAAAATGCTTTTAATGAGCATATTCATATATTAATTCAGTAAATCTAATTATGTAGCCCACAAAAAAATCTGTGGTTGGTTGATCTGTTCATGACATGGAGGGAAACTAGAATTACCACCTGGCAGTTGTATGCCTCCATACATCAGTTGAGCTGCAGTTTACATCCTGGTCTGTCAAGTCTCATATATAAACAATATTAAAAAGGCTAAAATTGTGATTTGTGAGGACACAGTGACCTTTGCCTATCAAAATCTAATCAGTTCATTCTTGAGTCATTTGTGCCAAATTTGAAGAAATTCCCTCAAGTCGTTCCTGTGATATCACAAGAACGGGAATGGGATGGAGGGACAACCGAGAAACTTAATGCCTCTAGCCACGACTAATGCTGGCATGGAGGCATAAAAAGTTTTTTGCAGGTTTTTAGTTCATCCAAAAAAAAAACAATTCAGGTACTTCACTTGCAAGTCTCTCATCTTTGGCTGAATTTTGATCAGTGAAAGTACCTGCCATAGTTTTTGGCAGGAACAAGAAAACTAGTGTACACTCTCTGGCACAAGTTTGGACACCCTGCTCTAAATCAAAACACGACTCTGTGTTCCTCCACAGGTGTCACTGTTCATGCTGCTGTCTGCAGTGTGTGTGATCCTCAGTCTGGCCGGCTCCATGCTCTCCTGTCAGAATGCACAGATGGTCAAGTCTATGCTCACCTGCCAGGTACACAGCATTATGCAAGTGTTGTCTTCTGCCTCATGCTGAAATGTCCTTCCAGCCAGATGCATGAAAAACATGCCAGGATTGACTGTGAATATGTTTTCAGTGTGGTGTTCAGTGCTTCACACCAATCCTCTTTGTATGGGAATGTGTGTAGATGGAGAATGGTCTGTGTGCGTGTTGTGCATCCACTGAATCCTGCTCCATCACAAAGGAGGAGACGCTGCTCCTCTACCACAGTGTTGACTGTCACTCAGTTAGACATCAACTGAAGGTGGGTGAGATGCATCTGTATAAATACTGGAGACCTAAATTAAACTATATAGACAAAAGTATACAGACAGACTGGCCCACACAGAGCCCTGACCTCAACCCCATTCGACACCTTTGGGATGAACTGGAATGGAGATTGTGAGCCAGGCCCTTTCATCCAACAACAGTGCTTGACCTCACAAATGCTCCACAGCATGGATGGGCAAAAATTTCCACTAAAGTCCTCTTGTGGAAAGCCTTCCTAGAAAAGTGGAAGCTGTTATAGCTGCAAACCTGTATTTAGAATGCAATGGCATTAAAGTCCCTGATGGTATAATGATCAGGTGTCCCAAAACTGTTGTCTATATTGTGTCTTATAATTACAGCCCAAGTTAACCATTAAAGGAAAGGTGCGTAATTTTCCAAGTCTGTCTTTAACAGTAGTTAAAGTAGTCCATACAGACATTTGAATAGCTTTGCTAAGTCCCACTGTATACTGGCTATTAAAGAATCCCCAATCCAGTGAGCTCATTAAAAGCAAAAATGTATCCAAAGGTTTAACTGGCACTAATATGACGTTTCAGCAGTCTGAGTTAGTCACATCAAGTGGATGGCTTCCAAAATTAGTGTTTTTAGCACAATTTTAAAACAGACCTTAGATTATAGATCTTCTGAATGCGTATTTCTTTGCAGGATCTTTTGTTCAGCGCATGTGGTCTTAGCATTCTCTCCACCATCATCTGTACTCTGTCCACTGTGACCTGCAGTATCCACATATTCTCTCTGGACCTTGTGCACCTGGTGAGTGCAGACACAGCTCATTTTACACCAGACTGTTCCAGCATTCAGCAGCAACTAAACTGCTGAGTTTATGGGTTATGGTTTACATTTGAAAACACATTTTGTATGAATGTTGTGGCCCTTTACATCTTGTTGTGTGTGTTTTCCGTTCTCACTGCTCACAGCTGGCTCCACATCGCTCTCGCTCAGTCAACCCAGAATGCACCACTCCTCAGGACGCCTTCCTCACCAACATTATGGACTTTGAGGAGTTTGTCCCACCCATTCCTCCACCTCCCTACTATCCTCCTGAGTACACATGCAGCTCTGAAACAGATGCTCAAAGGTACTACACAGACACCTAATAAGCATTATTGTACATCAACATCACATGTTTACAGTATGTAACAGCCATGCACATGGTTGCATTATTGACAGAGTGTGAAAGGAAATGATTTGTGTGATATTTCTGAATGAATGTTTAGCATCACCTATAACGGCTCCATGGAGAGCCCTGTTCCTCTCTACCCCACTGACTGCCCCCCTCCTTACGAAGCTGTGATGGGACAAAGAGCTGCAAGCCAGGTGAGTGTGAGTGTGCGGGTGTCTAGATCTAAGTGTGTGTGTGTTATGTGTGATGTACCCACTGTCTATGCTGATGCCTATCTGTTTTGACTGTCAAGGCAACAGTGTATGACCCCCACGGCACTGAGCTGTCTGGAGAGAGAGGAACTTCTACTGCCTTTAGTGGAGAAGGTGAGAAGCCATCTAACGCTGTGACAGTTTCCACTTCAGAGTCACAATCAGCTTAAGTGGACATTCAAGTTAACAGTGTATTTCATTCAGTTGCTATGACTACCAAGTCAACGTGTCATGTACATACTTATACGAGCAGGTGAAAGATATATATACATAACATACATACACTGACAATATGTAATTTCTATATATAAGTCAAGTGATTGTGTAAATTCTAAAGAGTAGAAATTGTGCAAAGGAATACATATGAATGAATAATGTAATAAATTATTACATCAATAAATTAACCTCGAACTGCCAACAATGTGCTGAACAGAAAATTGGGGATTTGGAGATGCTTGTGAGCTCTATATTACAATCAGGGAGTGTATGTTTTATGCATTTCTGACTGGATAATTTAGATACTATAGTTTAATTTATAATAATTTAGATATAACACTGCTTAGCAAAAAATAGTTTTTTCATTATTATAAAATGGGTCATTAATCAAATTAATAAATTCAAATAAATAAAAGGACTCTTTCAAACTATAAGTTCAGCTTAAAGCAATGTTTCCTTTTTTATTAGTGTCCATGGACAGTGGATCTCTATTGATGTCAGAGATTGTGGACATCCCTGATGACTCCTCCCCCTCTGAGGACTCCTGCCTGATGGAGGTTGGTCTGAGGAACCAGGGAGACAGGGGCAACAGGCCAGTCGGTGAGGGGGGAGACAGAGGAGATGGTGGGGAGCGCACCAGCCTTCGTGGTCCCCCATCTCAAACACCAGAGAGTCCTCTGGCAGGAGGACCAAGAGCTAGACACTTCCTCAGAGGAGAAAGGTCCAACTCCTGCTCTTCACCCAGCACAGCGACCACCACATACAGGTGAGGGCATACATGCTGGCACACAATAAATGCAGGGACTCTACAGTTGATGGTGTCATGCAGTAATATTGGTCCAGTTTTTACTTATCGCAACACAGAATTATTGGGGTAAAAACTCAGGTTGCAACCCAAAATTGAGCCTTTAACAAACATACACACAAATATTATTTTACGCTCATCTGTTTCTTCCTGCAGGTCTCCAGTGCTGCGTCGCCAGGCCATGCTAGCTAGTAGCTGTTCCCAGCTGGAAGCAATAGTAGTTTCTGCCTCCCAACAACGATCTTCCACCCCAGAGTTCCGAGTTCATCACTCCATTCCCTCACGGCGAGGAGCTGCCCCAGCCTCCTCTGCTGGTCCGACTTCATCCTCCTCAGCTGCCAGTGAACAGTCTGGTGGGCAGTGTAATGGACCACTCCTCCCAGGTCAACCACTTTACCTCCAGCGAAGGGCTGGGAAGAGTGACAAAGACGGAGAAGGTGCAAGAAGGGACAGCGAAGGGCTCCTACGTCTTGTGAGGTCACACAGTGAACCAGGCCTCGGCTCCTCGACTGATACGGGTAAGTCAGACACGAAAATGAGAACAAATGAGAACCCTTGCATTACTATTTCAATGTCCATAACTGTCCTGGTATCTCCTTTTCTCTAGTTGACTTTGGCTCTGGATGCAGCAAAGTATCTATAGAGACAGGTGAGAGTCCAATGCCTCTTTCTTCCTTTCTGTCTCTTTTCCCATCTGATAGTCCAAAACAAAACTTAAGTTGAGCTATAATCTAAGACATTTGCATTGAATGACCTTTATTTATCAAATACTCACGCAGATTTAAACTCAGGAGAAGACTGTGATTTGAGTACAGATTGATAAATTTGACTCTGCTGTGGAAACAATAATGTGCCTCACTAGGTCCTCATTAACTTAATAAATGAGAGCCAAAATTGTTCTCTTTCTTTCTTACTTCTTCTCTCAAAGGTCCATCCTCTGAGGCATGTCTGTTGCCCCGCACCTCTATGCCTCCTGCTACAGCTCTGCCAAGGAAAGGGAGCATGAAATCAGCAGCCGCAGGGGTGCAGGTACCCTCCAAACCTCCTCCAACCTCACCACTACGTTTACCTAAAGACTACCACCGTTCCCTGGGAGACCTAAAGGTTAGTTTGAACATTTATAGAAACTACAGAAGCAACAGGTATTCAGCAAAAGCTGGACTATTGTGTGACTGTCTTGTTTTTATCTCCTCCTTCACTGACTTTTCCCTCAGGTGACTCGGGGTCTGGTGGCTCGCTTCCTGCAGCGCTCCAAACGCAACCTATCGCCCTCCTCTGAGTATGTTGGGAGCACAGGACAGGGGCCTAAGAGGAGGAGTGGAACTGAGGGTGCTGTCACCAACCACTTGCCCTTGGAACAGGTATGAATTAATTTATTTCACCAGTTCACAACATTAGAACAGTTCAGTTCTTCTGTGAGTAATGCAGTCTGCTCTTTGTCTAAACTTCTGCCCGACAGCATCATCCCCAGGTGTTGCTGACCCCTTGGAACACCAGTCGAGGACAAGCCAACCACCACACCCATCACCCTCATCGCCGTGGACACCACCACTCCCATAGTGACAGTAGATACAACCGTCATCACAACAGAGTGCCAGAGGGGATCCACCTGCGGAGCTGTGGAGATTTAAGCTCCTCCTCCTCTGCGTCACTACGCCGACTGGTGACACCCCATCCACCGCATGGGTCATCAGGAGCTCTGTACTCAGAGTCTGCACTGTGAGAAGAAGAGGGATAAAGGAGGAAAATAGGAAGCATGTGAGTGGACAGAGTTGTATAGAAGATGGGGATGGAAGGAAATATGGCAGTTTAATGGAGGTATATAGAACTGAAAACATGGAAGTCTTCCCTCCTCTTCCTCCTTGTCACCTCCGTTTCCTGAAGCCAACTGTGCAAATGGCCTTATTTAGTGGTGCTCTTTATCACTCTGAACATCAGCCCAGAGCTCACAATATTCCATTTTTCGACATCAGTGAATTGGTCACTAGATGATTATTTCTGGGCAAGCACGGTCTCTGTTCTAACAGAATAAATCCTCGACTGGCCAAGATAAACCAACCAGAAGCATCTTTTCTGCTGTATTCTTCTCTCCCTTTTCTCAACTCCTCAAGATTGAAGACAGACCTCAACTTGCATTCATGCTACAATAATCACTTACTCACCTGTACATTCAGTCAGTTACATGATTATGGGTTGCAATATGCTTCTTGCCCCTTTTGTACATTGCTATTTATCTAGAGGATCGCTCAGGTGAAGTGATCATTAAAACCCTTATTTTGTCTTCCATTGATAAAAAAAAGCATCTTAATAAACACATAGTTAGCTGAGTACATTGTAAGATAAACAGATAAGGTTGCACATGGGGAGAAATGGTCTCACATGGAAAATCCTTTACTGATTTGCCTATTTTGTCTCTTTTTTTTTCCAATTCAGATTCCCACTTTCTCCACGCTTTTCCACCTCCACACTGGCCTTCAAAAACAGGCAGCCAACATTTTTAACATTGACTGTGCTGCACGCCACAGACACATGAACAGCCTTTGAAATGTATTATCTGTAGGTTGCCTGTTGACACGTTGGTTTGATTTGCATACTGGTATGTTGCATGTTTTTGCTACAGTCTCCCAAATACAGCAGGAATCTTGTGCATTTGATCCTGACCATCTGTGTAACTAAGTAACATGTCATCAGAATGTCTTTATCTGCATGTTTTGATAATGCTTCTTACTTTTTTCTTCTTGCACCCAAGACCTATAATAGTAGCCATTTGAAATGTGTTGTGTTAATAGATAACTGAAGGTGAAGGTTGGAGTCAAAGTTGTGCAGTGCTTCCGACGTTTTCTGCCAGATGGCTCCAAACATGCGTCTGAATCCTAATTTGATTTTGATAAGGTTAGTAAATGTTTCAAGTGCACAGGCATATCTGTGACACTGGCTAAAAGCAGCCTGATCCTGTAAGATAGAGAGGTGTAAATTGCACTGTGACTCTGATGACAGATGAGTCTCTTGCAATAAATGTACAGAAAAGTTTTTTTTTCTTTGGAAAGTCTTTTTTGATGTGTTCACGAAGTGATGATTTTGACTCTGTATCAGTAAAGGCACATTTTGGATACACTCATAAGTATGTAACTAATTTTAAAATTTTACATGCGTACACATCCCTTATGAAGGCACTGAGCTGTATTTCTACCTCCTGTCTTGCATAAAACATTATTTATTTGATGAAATGTATATCTGTATGGCAGGCTTAACAGAATAGAGCCTTGAAAGCGAATAATAAATGTAACAAAATATGACACTATTCCAGATTTTAAATGCAGTGGCAAATTGTTCAATGCAAGTTATGTATTTCAAAATATGAAATAAATGATAGACATTAAATAAAAATATATGTTGATGTTTTGTGCATACCATGAAGAGTAAACTCCCTGTACATACTGTAGGGTTAATATTCTTCTGTTTTGCCTCTATTTTTTATACTCCGTAAGTAAAACTGTAATTGTATTAGTTTAAGCTCACCCCAGATCTCGACACTCCACTTAAACCCCACCTCTTCTCAAATCTTATTGGTCAGCCCCTGTGAGAGCCCATCCTGGTTCGATGCTACCGGCCAATCAAAACGCTCAATGTCAAATGGAGCCTTCGAAATCCGCGCCCACACGCACCATTCACAATGGATCATGGGAAATTTAGTTCGGCTACTTTATATTAAAACGGAGTGTAGCTCGACGGTGAACTACAATCTGCATATCCTGGTTTCAGGAGACGTTCACAGACTTCAGTTTGACAGCAAGACGAAGAAACAGAAGATAAACGCTTTTGTTGTATTATACTGAACAGTTTGGAAAAAGAAGACATTATCATTATGGTATGTGAAGGCACATGTATGAGCAAAAAAACATTTTGATTTGACACACCGTAATTAGCTTTGTCAGTAGACTGGATGCAGGAGAACAGTACAGGCTAACGACAGCTAACGTTACACTTCTATGTTTTGGGAACTAGCTAGCTAGTATTTCTCTTTGCCTAATCCTTTCTCTTGGTGTTACTGAGCGTAGTGCCTGGCGGATCATGGAGCTCATCTGGCTAGCTTGGCTGCTTTTCTTTCTTAACCGGAACGAGTTACCAATGTTATGTGATTAACTGATAACTGCGACAGTCCGACAAGTTTGACTGCTGGTTGTTAACACTTGGTCGAGGCATTTGGATGTTTGGTTGAGGATGGGACGTCTGCTGAGATGGGCAATTAATGCCCCTAAAACATTCAGGACCATGTGGTTGGTCCTCTCCCCACTTAAGTTAAAAAACACCTCTCTTCTGCGGTGCTCCTCGTCTTTCCAGGGAGACAGCATTTGCAATGGGACGCACAGCAAGAAGGCGTTGCTGTCAGATCCTCAGCTGTTTGAAGCTCAGTTTGAGGAGCTGGTGACGGAGCTTTCAGAGCGGGACCTCACCGATCCTGCGTTGGCTGATGCTCTGAGCAGGCTAAGAGAGGTACTTATATATGCTGCTTTGTCTTTTGAGTTACCTCTAGCTAGGGCTTAGCTTCAGTTTCATGTATCTGCATCTTTTCTCTCAGGTTTTGCTGTACAATTCACCTGGAGGCAAGAGGAACCGAGGCCTGTCTGTGATTGCCTCTCTGAGGGAACTTCTCCCATCCAGTCAGCTCACACAGGACATCGTGCAACAGGCTCTGGTGGTTGGCTGGTGCATTGAGTTGGTAAGGGCAAGTTCTGGCATGTTCAAGGAGAAGTCTGTCCATATTCCACATTTTTCTTTTTGAAAACAAATCCAATTAAAAGACCAAAACCAGCATTGATGGTGTAGCCAAAACTTGATATAGCCTATTCCTCTGTGCCTTAGATCTGCAGTGTAATCCAAAAAATATGCTGTGAATGTGAGCCACACCTTTGCACTGGTTGACATATTTCTCCATTACAACAAATGCAGAAACTACTCATTTATTTTTAGTCTGTCCCACATGTTGCACAGTAAACACTCAATGGTGCAAAAAGTCCTTGAATAGTGCCCTTCAAAGTTTCCCATGTTTTAGTAATATTTGCTGCAGTGCTTAGCTTTTCATTAAAAAAATACTTTTTTAACATGTAAATATATATATCTGTGACCCTTTTTAAAAAGAATTAAGTCTTCAGTAGGAACAAATAAGCTTTGTACCATGAACAGAGCGGGAAGGTCAGAAAGTACTGAGAATCCTTGTGGTACCATACTGTCAATATGGATGTTTGTGTAATAATAGTTACATCTCCATATTGTCAAGTTCACAGAAGTGATGTTAATAGAGCAAAGATGTTGTAGTTTATTATACTTCAAGCAATGTGCTAAAAACCCACCTCTGATGCACAGACTCATACTGGCTGTTTGACACCTTGCAAAGATGTTACGTTTTCTAAGTCTTGAAGTGTTACAGCTGTGCCTCTGTTGCCTGCAGCTTCAGGCATTTTTCCTTGTGGCAGATGATATCATGGATGGATCTGTGACTCGGAGAGGACAGCCCTGCTGGTACAAGAAGGTGAGCCATGATATGTTCCAGAAACAAGACACCAAAAGAGGTTTCATTTTTTTTGTAATGTGGTGATTAATTTTCATTACTATTATTGGTGATCTCAGTTTCTAAGGTGAATCCTGCCTTTTTTTTAAAGGATGGAATAGGTCTGGATGCCATCAATGATTCATTTCTGTTAGAGGGGTCAATCTACAGACTACTTCGCAGACATTGCAGGGATCAGCCCTTCTATATCCATCTACTGGAGCTATTTACTGAGGTACTGCAGGTCCTGATTGACTACACAAGTTGACACACACATACAAATCCAAACAGGATTCTTACAGCATCTCTGTGTGTTTCAGACATCTTTCCAAACAGAGCTCGGCCAGGCTCTGGACCTCATGACGGCCCCTCCTGGTCAGATCGACCTCAGCAGATTCACCATGGAGAGGTAGTGAAGTTAAGGCTGTAAAGAAGCATTTGCGTAGAAGGATGTTGTTTACCAAAACAAATGGGTGCAGTCATTTTACTCCTTGTCTTTCAGGTATAAAGCTATTGTGAAATACAAGACTGCTTTTTACTCGTTTTACCTCCCAGTGGCAGCTGCAATGTACATGGTGAGTGTGTTTATTTTGTACACACAGGACAGAAGAAACTCAAAGGCACAGTGGTGATCATATTGAAGGCTGGCAGCAAATTAAAGTTTACAGAACTGGTCTTGTAAGAAGGTTAGAATGAGACCAGCCGACACAGTCTAGATATGGAAAGTAAAAGAGTGGTGTCATACTCTACCTTTGTAGGCAGGAATTACAAGCGAAGAGGAGCACAACAATGCTAAACACATCTTGCTCGAGATGGGAGAGTTCTTTCAAATACAGGTAATTACTTTCACATGTCACATTTTCAATGATGTAATGCCATCTATACAAAGTTATTAAGCGCTTCATTTGTTTCATTTACAGGATGACTACTTAGACTGTTATGGAGACCCTGCTGTGACAGGAAAGATCGGTACAGACATCCAGGATAACAAATGCAGCTGGCTGGTAGTAACGGCCCTGGAAATCATGACTCCTCAACACAGAGCAGAGCTGGAGGTGGGACTTCAGATAAAGACCCTTTCTATTTGAACACTTAAAATATGTACCCATATTATTTGGCTGCAAACCCATGTGCATAGTGCTATGTGGTGGCTCACATGCAGTCATATGTAACTGAAGATGTGTGATGTGCTATAAATTTAGTATGCAGATTTTGTTCTCTGTTGCCTTCACAAAAGCATTAGAGAAAATGCAAAAAATATTAAAATGTCAGTCATTATGTGCAAAAGAATCAATACAACAGGCCATGCATTTTAATTTGAGTAATGATGCAGTGACTGATTTATTAATTTGAATAAGTGAAGAGTAATTAAGGCCTTATATAATAATAGGGATGTTTTTTTTATAATACTATATAATACAAATACAATACAAAATGTAATACAAAATGTGTTGGGGGGGGCAAATATTGTCCAAGGTCTTCTTATAGCTAAAATGTGATTCAGCAATACAAACAATTTATGTAATAATTTATGCCTGAGAATAGTCAGACTATTTTCTGAGCTCATGTTTTTAAGGTCATTATCTTCTATCTATGTGGTGGTCTCTAATCCCACCTCTCTTAGATGTGCTATTACAGTCACTTACTGCTTTGGACATTTGCGAAAACTTAATTTCACCTTCATCTCTCCCTCAGGCATGTTATGGGCGGCACGATGATGCCAGTGTGGAAAAGGTCAAAGCGCTGTACAAAACGCTGCAAATGCCAACACTGTACCACAAGTACGAAGACGAAAGCTACCAGCGGCTACAGAAGCTCATCGCTAGTCACGCTCAAAACCTTCCTCACTCGGTCTTCCTCAACTTTGCCAAGAAAATCTACAAGAGGAACAAGTGAGAGGGGAAACAGTGTCAGGTGCATCAGTCTGGTTTCCTTTTTACTTCTCATGACACACAGATCAGCTCCTCTCCTTTTTAAAGAGGGCCTGTTAGAGACCAGGATCTGGCTCCCAACAGCATGACCTCAACAGAACTGTGATACTTAGAAATTTGGTTGTGAATGTTGTTGAGCAGTCTGCCTCTTTTGCTCCATGTTATCTATTTATTGAACCCAGTGCATAGTGGACACTGTCTCCAGTTATTTCTCCCCTGACCATGAATATAATGACACTGAAATTAATCACATATTTGCCCGCCCTCCATAATGCATGGCAGGATGAAGACCCCAATCAAATGGAGTAGCTGAAACAGTTTTCTAATTCCGTATATTTTTATATTGCTGCTGTAATGTCTCCACTGTCCTCTGCTGGGATTTGTTGCTTTTAATAAATGATTTATGATCAGTATTTTGTTTTATTTCATTCTTTTGTGCGTGAATGTGTTGGTTGTAGAGCGGAAACAACACAAAAACTAAACTAGGCTGTTTTGACAGTTAATTGTTTCAGCAATTCCTCAGGCAAAAAAAGCCAGAACTTCTCTTTTCAGATCTTCAAATGTGAGAATTTTTTATATGATTCATAAATTTAATACATTAGTTAACTTCCTTGAAGACAGACTAATAAATGCAAGAATAAATTTCAGTTTAGATGAAGAAAATAAAGTAAATGTGGCTTCCTCTTAACGCACACTAAAAAACAATAATAATAGTCATTTGTAGGAGCTGAAGCTGAAAATGACTCAAATTGGATGCGATGATAAGGCAATGGAGGGGTGTGGTTTGGTTGGGTCGGTGCTGGTGGAGGAGGAGGAGGAGGAGGAGGGAGGAAGATGGCCCGCTGGATTCTCGCGAGAATATAGAGGCTGCTGCTGTTAACGTCGGAGAGAGAATCACATTCACACGGACTGCTAGGCGAGGGAGCCCGATGAGATGGAGACCTTCATCCATCTTTACCTGAATATTGTCGTGAGTCGACTGTTATTTTTTTTTAATCTAATGAAGTATATCTCTTGTTTTCAAATGAACTTGCGTAGTCTAATCGGGTAAGAAAAAAACCCTATTCCCATACAGAGCCTGCGTAGATCAAGACACATACAGTTCCACAATATAGTAATATTTATCGGATAGTTTTAGGTAAAAACTATTATTAACGCCTTTTTTATTTGGGATCTAAATATTATGTGTAATGTTTGAGTTCTAACAGGGGCGGATGGGCCTGTATATCTGGGCGATGCGGTTAGAGGTACCCCCCCTCCTCCTCCCCCTCCTCCCATCCTCCCTGTCTCCATCAGCTCTGTAGGATCAATACATGCAGGGGTAAACACCGCACATGACGGGTTCAGTTACGTATGAAGATATGCGGGGTTTTTTTGTTTGTTTGTTTTATTTTAAGGATTTATGGGCCGTAGTGACCATTCAGACGACAGGCCCAAACACTTGAGTGATTTATATTCCTCCCCGACGTGAAGGGCACTGTGGAGGAATATGAGCTATAGCCTTCGGTAAACGGGCTTTAAAAAAGGCAGACTCGGTGTGGCTCAGTGCTGAACTGATTATTTCATGCTCCAGTTAAATGTGCTTTTATGTCCGGGCATGGCTTTAGGTACGGTGTTTGTTTTTTTTTTTTAAACGACATTACTTTTGATGAATATCTTATTGCCTCTTG
The DNA here is from genome assembly GCF_020382885.2 of Scatophagus argus. Taxonomy (NCBI): domain Eukaryota; kingdom Metazoa; phylum Chordata; class Actinopteri; family Scatophagidae; genus Scatophagus; species Scatophagus argus. The sequence continues at coordinate 15,745,958 of NC_058501.1, forward strand.
TCAATTTGTGAGGGAGGGCTGGAGAAGATGGAGACAGCTTGGCTTCTGTATACTCATGAATATCCTCAGTGTTCAGTGAAGCTGAACACGACTGATGCAGATGATGAGTGACAGCTATTAAGCCATAAATTATATGACAATTATCATAGGGATCATTGTGTGTGTGTGGGAGTGTGTGTTTGAATTTTAATACATAACGTCTTAAAAAAAGATAGTAGTACAACAGATGCACACAAATGGAACAGCACTTTATGTTATATTCATTTTCAAGTAACCAATTTGTCTCATTTGTTAAGCAACTTCATGCTGCACAGCAGTCATTCAGCTACTGTATTCCTCAAGAAAAGATGCAACGTTATTTAAGGATTGCACATAGTAATTTTGTTTTTATCAAGCTGCTGTTTATTTTCTTGATTAACTTATACATTTTTATGTAATTTAATGTAAGGGGAAAGAGGTAAAAATAGCACATAATAGTTTAGTTATAGTAGTTATGATAGTTTACAGAAGCTGCAACCAGCTAATATTTGACATTGGCAGTATTTGGCAATCCTGAATGACTAATTGTTTCACCTGAAATTGCGTTCCTCAAAGGGTGATGTTTGATGTGATGAATGTTGAGTTTTAATGAATAGTTCAGATGATGGGTTTAACTTCAAAGACTTAGCCTATGTGAAGATGTGTCGAACAAGAAAATGTCCTTTGAAGAGCTGAATGCTTGTAGTCATTGTTCATTCTGTGTCTCCTTTGATGTTACAGGATCTTGGGAGTCATGCCAAGATGTGACCGTCACGCCACGTCATAGTTTGGATCTGTCCAGCCTTTACAACATTTGTTTCTATAGCAACAGAAATATCACAGTATCCTGAAAAGCCCTGTTCCCACAATGCAGTCCTCTAGCTGCTCCTCTCAGCCTCCAAAGCCGCGGCGCTTTGACACCAGCAGGCGGACCAATACCTTAGCTGCACCAAAGTCTCAAGGGCCTGGTTTTCAGAGGGAGGATAAAAATATGAACACGATCACCACGTCCTCCCCACGCCGAGCTACTAAGGGCCCCACAGCACCCACCAGGACCAAGGTGGGAGTGCAGCCTCGGGCACCATTAAGCCAGTCGAGGTTTGGCTCACAAAAGCAAGTTTCAAACATCTCCAAATCAGCCAAGCCCAAACCCAAGAGTGTTCGTCCCTCAGCTGCATCCAAAATTGCAACAGCAGCCGATCCTCCACCACTTCCCTCTGTTCTTCCTCTTGATCCGAACTGCAACGAGCCAAGCCTTCCGTGTCTGTGCTGCGATGGGCGCTCCCCACAGGACAACAACAGTATGTTCAACCATAACCACAACAACAACAACTCCATCTCGCTCAGACAGCAACTGCAGCTACCGCCTCCTCCGGCCCCGTCGCCTCCGAGGCAGGATGGGAAGGGGCCCAAGGAACAGAATCAGCCTCCTGTGCAAGCACAAGCTCAGGAGCCCCCTGCCTGCCCTGCTGTAAGTCTGGAAAATGAAGGCAAGAATGAAGATAACAGCACCAATCTGGAAAACAAGAAAAATGTCAAAGTAGAGGAAGAAGACGATGAGGAAGAGAGCAGTGGGGATATTGATATAGATGACGATGAAGAGGAGGCTGACAATGATGATGACGATGAAGATGATGACACCCTGGTACCCTCGTGCTGTGACTGTCCCCCCTCCCTCCTGGAGTTCTCACTCTCCTCCTCTACCTCCTCATCCTCCACTTCCATTAGCTCCTGCTCTGATCTGGAGTCTGACTGTGCAGATCAATCTGCCTCCATCTGCTCTTCCCAAGACCAAGATAATCTATCCGTCGCTCTGTCCTCTAAAGACCACTCTCTGCCGCAAGCCCTTGAATGCCAGCCTCCTGCGCGTTCACCTCCATCCCTTCCTCTTAGCCGCAATCCCTTCTCCCTAACATCAGTTTCCCCAATCCCCCCTTGCTCCCCAGATGAGGGCTACCCCTCTGCTCTGGGCTCTCCCTCTCCAGACTATTTAGGTGTCAAAGGTGATTCTGAGGTCACCAAACTAGGTTTACTTGACTTTCTAGAATCAGTAGGAGAGTTTGGGAAAATGGAGCGCTTTAGCCAGGTGATCCAAGTGGCTCGTTGGGATCTGGAAGGGGAACAACACTGGGATGTTCTGAGGGATCGGCTCGATCACCTGGATCGCTTGGAGAAAGTGAACAGGGAAGTAAAACTGGCTTATGTTGCCAGACTCCATGAGAAGGGATTTGATTTTGGAGATCTGGAAGAGCAGGATCTCTCAGATGTCATGGATGAAATGGGCAACATCGACATTCCCTGGAAATTGTATAAAAGTAGGAAAGAAATGATGGGAGACTCTCAGGAGTTTTCAGACGCAGGGGTTGACCTCACTGCTCCATCAGACTGTGATGAGCCTCTCGTTCCAGATTCCCTCACCCCATCCCCCGTCCAGCCACCACCTAGACCCCCCAAACCTCCAGCACGTCATGCCAGCGTGAGCTCTGACCTCCACACCTACATCAATATCAGCAGAGAGACCACCTCCATGGCAGTCTCCACCTCTCCTACATTGTCTACTTTCTCCCCTAACTCCTCTTCCCCCACATTCACCACTTTTAGGTGTGAGAAACCCCTTCCTCCATCTCCACCCTCTGTTCCTCCTCTCCCCACTTCTAAACCAGTCCCTTATCTAACCCTTTACACCACTACTTCTCCACCCCCATCTATCCCAACCCCAACTCCTCCTATTCCTCCGCCAAGGAGGCGTCACCTTGCCAGGAAGGAGGCACAGCGGCTCGCTGCTCTTCAAGCCGAACAGGAAAAGACCCCCCTTTCCCTTCCTCCTCCTACCACACGTCCCCCTCCTCTACCTCCTCCACCAGTTATTTCAGTCTCCTCCTCATCTCCCCCTGCCATACCACCTCCACCTGCCCTGCCTCCTCCCCCCTCCTTCCACGCTCTGGATGTAGAGATTCGGAAACTACTGATGCTTGCTGGACTGACCCAAGCTGAGCTCCTCAAACTCAGCCCAGAGCTTGGTGTTTGTGTTGGAGGGTTGGAGGATGAGGGAGATAATGTTATCTTGTCCAGGTCTGTGGAACCACGTGAGTTCAGACTAAAAGAGACGGAGGGGGAGAAGCAATCTGACACTGAGTTGATGGCCAAAGATGGATGGAGCAATAGAGGCAAGTTGGAAGGAGAGCAAAGAGTAGTTATTGCTGAAGAAGGCAAAAAGAAAGAGGAGAGCAAAGACACACAAAGAACCACCTCATTCACTGAGATGGCAAGAAGAAGGAAGAGGAACAGTGGTCTGACTTCCGACTCTTACTACAGCACTGGTTTTAGCAATACACATGAAACCAAAGCAAAGAACCTGGGCTTTGAGTCTTTCAGGTATCCTGCTGAGTTACCAGATTCACCTCCTCCTCCTCCTCCGCCTCGTCCCTTACCGCCAATACCCCCATCTTTGCCACCCATAAAAGTCAGCACTCTCCCTGCCAACTCTGCACAGCCTGAGCGATTTGATTGGCTCATAGCATTTACACCTGACTGTGAAGCCCCATCACAGCCGTCACCCGTGGAAACACGAAAACCTCATATGGAAACTGAAAAGAAGCTCAGTTCATCAGGTTCATCTCCAGGGTCAGCTCCAAAGGTAACAACTTTTAAAGAGCTGCGCTTCCGCAACAAAAGTGTCTCTGCCCCAACAAAAGTGATCACTGACCCAGAGCCAGACCCCACAGTTATTACTCCAGATCCAGATATACTGTACAACCTGAGGTGGAGAAGAGAGAAGGCAGGCGGTGATGGCAACCAATGGGAGTACACCTCTCAGGCTCAGGCCTTGTTCATGCAGCCACCACCAGCCCTTACCTCTATGGCTGCTCTGCAGGAAATGCTCCGGAGAGCTGACAAGGAGGGTGGGCAACTGGAGCTGTGCCCATCACAGAAGATTGGCTGCTCAGTCAGTGACAGCAGCCTTTGGACCATGGGCAGAGAGTGGGAGTGTGAGGATGTTAAGAGTGAGGAAAAGGAAGAGAAAGAAGAAAAAGAGGAGGAGGACAAGGAGGAGGAGGTGGAGGTGAGAGGACGAGCTGATGGAGGAAGGACTTTGGAATCGAGAACTTCAGGTGAGTATGAATTTCCATGATGATCATGTACAAATGATAATAAAGGAGACAACAGAATCTAATGACAAAGGGGAAGGGTTTGTGTGTGTGTGTGTGTGTGTGTGTGTGTGTGTGTGTGGCGAGGGGTGATGCGTGTCTGTATGTAGGAGAAAATAAACACATCAGAGTAAGCAAGTGTAATTTGGGCAACACAACAAATCTGGGATGGGCAGGTGATGGAGGAGAACAAATGAGGAAAAGAGTCAGTTTGTTCACTTTCTCAGTGATGCACAAATGATATCTTTGGACAGTACAAAGGAAAGAAACAGAAATCCCAGGGAGGTGAAAATGTTGACTCATTTATGGAAATGATGTGTGGAACAAGAGTGAAGAGAGGGAGGACCAACAGAAGGGGAAAATGTGTGATATGATGGGTAATGCACAGAGGGTGATTTGACAGACGGGAGAAGCAAACAAGACAGTACAAGCTGTAAAGGGAACATGAGCAACAGCGAGAGATGGAGGCTCAGAGACAGCGAAGGGAGTGAAGGTAATATTAGGAGAAAGAAGAGGCTGGAAAGTTTCCACTGGTTATCAGAGTGTGATGTCATCACTGCCTTATTCAATTATTTATCCACTCTTCAGACCAGGAGGAGGGGGATAATGGAGTGCCAGCTGAACTCACTACCTTGTTCCTGTCGCTAACTTTCAGTACTGCCTTCTACTTTCTCTTTTCATTCTGTCTGTGTGCCATCAAATCTCCTCTTTCACTTCCTGTCTCTTGTCTAGTTTCAAATCCCATCATTGTGGGATGTTTGTATGGTTTTTCTCTCGCTGTCTATCCTGTTTCTCTGCTTCCCCTGCACATTTGCTCCCTAGAGTGGCACAGATAGCTAAGATCAGGTTACTTACCTCATACAGTGTGCTGCATTCAGTTGCATACTGTAGAATCTGTTAGATAGCCAGTCTCTCATAATCTCCTAATGCAAATTGGTCACTTTTATCAGTAAAAGTACATCTCTAATTGATGTATAATTACTTTGGCACCATTTCATGATTTTATCTTTGCTTTATGATTTTAAAAATCAAGTGAATTACTGATGAGGTACATGCTGCAACTTTGGGTGGGGAATAGCCAGAAATAGGTGTGTACACCTTTAAGAATTCAAGGGGTGGATCTTAGTACATGGACCAATTGCTGAGAGGTAGTGTCAGAAAAATAGGAAGTATCGTGTGTTGGTTACAGTTCAAAGACAGCTCAAGTCTAACCAAGGTATGACTTCTTTCCAGCTAATATTGGTAGCCTAGGAGTTTGTCACAGGTAACTGAAAGTAGTGAGAGCTGTTTTGCCTGTGAACCTTCACAAAGACAGACAGGGTGGCTGAGCAGGAACGGACTAAACTCAGCTGTATGTTGACTGACTCAGCATTACACTGCATGCTGTACTGCTGGAGAAGGGAGGGGTGGCAGGGAAGCAGCTAGAGAGCGGTAGAAAACAAAGACAGAGAAGAGAAAGAGAGAGGGAGAGTGAGAAGGTGATCCAGAGGTGATGATGGCACGCACTGCAGTAAAGTGTTGGACAGTCAGCATAAGGACCGGCACTCAATTATGTTATTAGAAAACAACTTATATATATCTTATACATCTTATAACTTCACTTGTATTTATATACATATATGCATAATTGCAGTTATACTCTCAATGAAAGTATGAAATGAAAGTGAAACCAGATGCCACAGAGAAAACAAGGATCCCTGTATGATGAATCTTTGCGAGTGATGGTGGCATTTTAATTATGGTGTCACTGGTGAATGAGTGACTGATTGACACTTTGAATATTTCTTCTGTGCAGCTGTAAGACTCTTCAACATTTATCCTTTCATGGCCGCAGAATCATTTCCTGTTGTGTTGAACCCTCCTAAATGAAAGACTGTAGTTATTGCCGTTCATAAATCAGCTCCACTGTTTCTCATGTGCTGTCTGTGTAACTACCAGTCAGCTGTTTAAATACTGCATTACTGCATGATGTTACGTGATGATGATTTCTGCTGGTTTACACTCATGAATGTGCATTTTTCTCTCAACAGACACTAACATTTTCTGCATCTCTCTCTCCTTCCCATTCCTTTGCCACATTTTTCTTTTTACTTTAATCTTACTTGTTTTTCTCACCTGTCCATCCCATTCTGTTGTCCATTGCTCTGCTTTGCTCCCTCATACCACTTTGCTTGTGCGCTTGCCCTCACCGTCCTGACTCCTGCACTTGACACGTTTTGGCCTTTTCACCCTTTCCAATAAGCAGTTTCCTCCCCCCCTCTGTCCCTTACCCAGTCCTCCCAGCCATACTTCCTTCACACTGCCCTCCCTTCCTATCGTCCAGGCTACTATAACTCCCAGCCCTTTGCAGATCCCAGACCCCACAGTCATGTAGGCAAGGAGTCCACAGATGAACTCAGCAGCACACAGTGGGCCCATGCTGCCACCTCAGCTTGTATCCGTAGAGATGAGTCCAACACTGATTTCAGCACAAGGTTTACATATGAATCTGTGGCTGATTTTGGTGTAGACTCTGCTTGTCATAATGGAAACATCTTGAACACACACAGGGACTTTGCATCTGATTCTCTGTGCAATTTTGACTCTCTATACTGCAGTGACTCAGAGAAGCAGAGTGATACACGCACTGAGTCACACTCACCTGGTAATGGCACCACAGAGGCTCCAGGCTGCACCACCCCATATAAGAACATAGATGTCATGATGACACATTCAAACAGTATCAGTGCTTTTGATTCTCTGTATTCAGAAAAGCGAGCACGCTCACACACAAACCACAAGGCCAGGACATATAAGGAGCTTCCCCCTCTCCCCACATATTATCTGTACCACCCTAAAAACTGTCCTCTGCACCGGGGAGCCCCTCCTCGCCTCTCCCCTATCGGAGCTCTCTCCCCTCCCCAGCGCTGCGGAGCCCCCCCTCCAGGCACTGCAGGCTCCAGCCTCAGCTCCCCGCTTTTCCCCCGCTCTCACACCTTGCCTGCCCTCGCTGCTCCCCTCTACTATCCAAACCTGTACCCTCCAATACCGCCCAGGGTGCCCCCCCTACCCCCAAAACTCTACCAGGTTCCTCTGCAGTCACACGTGGCGAGTAAGATCTCTCTCTCTCTCTCTCTCCCTCTGCATCTTATACTCTCTCTCTCTCTCTCTCTTTCTCTTTGTCTGACATCTTGCTTGCATGCATGTCTTTCTTACTGTCTTTCTCTCTTGTTGTTCTCTGCTCTGGACATGGTGGCCCTCACACTTGTGTCACTTTTTCAGCCCCAGGGGCATTTGCAGAATTGAAAGAACTGGGTAACTGTAGCTGTTTTATGTATCAGAAAGCGGCTCCCTGCAGGTCATCTGATACATCTTATCTCCACTGTCCTTTCAAATCTGCAAAGGGCCTTCAGAAGGGTAACAGCTGTTGCTGTCAGAGTGTGTCTAGAGCCACTCTCATCACTCTCTCCTGTCTGTCTTCCTCTATCTGTCCTTCTTTGTGTCAGTCTTTTTTGGTCTGTCTACTTGTTGCTTTTGTTTTTGCACGATGTTTTGAAGTGGACAAATGCATTTCATGCCAAGCAAAACCCCAGTAGCGTGTTGATAAGGTTGTAGTATAAAAAAGTTTTATTTAAATCATCTTTTTTAAATTTTTGTATACATTTAGGGCTTCACTGCATCCTGTTAATCATAAGAATGTTTGTATTTATATAACTAGTTTATATAAATGTATTCATATAGACATCCCACTGTACACAGCACCTGCCCTTTGCACATGTGTGTGATTATTTCTGATCTGACTGATGTGGTAGCTTATGTACCTGTTATGTCTATGTGTGCTTATGCTTGTATTGAGAATGAATGAGTGTTTGTATGAGTGCGTTCGAGTGTGAGTCAGATTAATGCATGGATCCTGTTTGTCCCGGATGCATACAGAAAGTCGTCTCCACAGATCCAGATTTTGAAAATTCACTACACTGCCGTGAACCAGTATTTACAGGATGTCCTCACAAACTGTTGTCAGTAGCGCCATCTGCTTCAGCCTACCCCAGTGCTTCTCATTGCTTAATTGCTCCTGCTATTGATGCTATTTTTTTTTTTTTTTTGCGTTATGATATTTCTGTCTGTGGTGACTCATTTTGCTTCCGTTGAATTTATATTTTGTTTTGTACTTGTGCAGTAAGTGATCGCTCTTTTACTGTTGCCCGTCAGCTGTTCGCAGTGTCTCATTCGCTGGCTCAGTACTGAGGACAGAGACGTCCTGGATGGGCGAAGATGTGAAGCATCCAATGAGAGGTCTGGGCCTGTCCTCTCTGTACCTTCAGGAAAAAAAAGGTGTGTGTCTCCTATTTGTGTGTGTTCACTTGTCTAGATGTGAGTATTGGTCCCAGGTGCGTTTTAACTGTAGGTCATTGTTCTTCCCTCCAGCTCTGGTCAGTGCGGTCAGTGTCGCAGTGGAAGCCATCTTGGCCCAGTTCAGTTCTTCTCGGACTGTTGTGCAGAAGGTCAGTTAATGCTGATTTTACATCACTAGTTGGAATTTGATAAGAGAATTAAGTTATATTGTTGTTTTTTTAGTTTATTTTGCTATAGTGGAATGTTTCTTCTCCTATCACACTTGATTACGAATATTTGTATCAAGCTACTAAACGTCATATTTTATTGAATTTATTGTATATATTTTAAAATGCTTTCTTTCCCTTCCTGCTTATTCTGACTTTACATATTTTGTTCCATCTCTCCTCAGTCTCTCTCAGTTAACAAGGTACTAGAGTATCCAATCATGCAGAATTAATAATTTCTTTGTGAACTAACTCTAAACCCCCAACCCACCCCTCATAAAAAATCCTTTCGTCACATCATCCTAACCCTCAATGCCTCCTTCCATTTTTCTTTCTTCCCTCCTCTGAGTCATCCTCTCTCATCTATTCCCCTGTCTCTCCTTATCGCTACACATCATCTTCCTCACTCTATCCCCTTTTCCTCTTGTATCTCCTCCTCTCCTCCCAGGCCTTATCAGGAGACAGCACTATAAATCCATCTCTGGGCCGTCTGGTGCTGCAGTGCCTCTGCCCTGCCCTGCACAGCTTGCTTACTGATGGCTTGAAACCCCACCAGAGTGACCTGATTGCAGGCAGGAGGCCAAACTCCGCCTGGAGCCTGGTCCAGGCCTCCACCAAACCAGGTAGCACAACAAGGAACGCAGGAAAAGTTTCATTTACAGGCTCGAAAAGAATACTAGGACGTGTTTTTCCCTGGACAATAATGATAAACCCAGAACTTTCTTTGTTTCTTATTTTCCTACGTAACAGGCAATTCTAGTGGGTTTTAGCATCTAAAATGCTGAATAAAGTGAACAACAGGATGCTTATAGTAGCAATAGACTTAGATGTAGTAGATTTTCCAAATTTTTTCTCACCTCAGTAAATTCCTCTGTTGATCGCTGTTGTTGTCTCCCTATCTGTAAGTATATGTTTCACATCTTCCGCTCATTGTGTTTTGCAAGGTCCAAAAACACAGGTCTTGTTCAACCTTCAAGTTCGAGTCGGAGAGTTGCCACAGCTCAGACAGAGCAAACACAGGTTCAACGCATTCCTCCTTGGCTTGCTTAAGTAAGTCCTACCTCTTAATCCTCTCTGGTCTCCACTGGTAACATGAAAAGTGGTCGGTAGTTAAAAAATATTATTTGATTTTAAACTCATACTATAATTTGAATAATAATTTGCATGTATTTGTATTTGTCTTCTTCCTCTCTACTTTGTCCTCTAGTACCAAGCTCCTTGACTTCTGGCTTTCTCAGCTTCAGTCTAGCAGTGGTAAGTTTCTATCACTTACATCTCATCTACTTCTTGTGCATGTGCTTGTATGTAACCCTGACCTCTCTTCCTTCAGATGTGCTGGAGACATATTACCGTCCCACGTCCTTCATGTGGCTGTCGCTGACCACCTGCCAGCCTCTGTTCGAGGAGCTGCTCCTCGTGTTGCAGCCTCTCAGCCTGCTGACCTTCAACCTTGACCTGCTCTTCCAGCACCACCATTTAGAGCCAGACAGTCACAGTCCAGAGATCCCCAGTCCACCTTGTCAGGATGTTGGGTTGCAGCTCTCAACAGAGAGCAGGTCCCAATCCCAAATTACTGGCTGCAAATATGCTGAAAGCCTGTCAGATGTAGACTTTGGAAGCACAGAACATCAAGTAGCTAAAGAGAAATTGTCACCATTGGCTAATCCAAAGAATGGAGCATCAGGGGAGTCAACACAGAGCGGTGCCTCGCCCATAAAGGCTTTGGTCACTCTCGGGCAGACAAGCCCTCAGCTGTTGTGGGTACAAGCGAAGGAAATTGAAGAGTTACCTCCTCCTAATACTGAGGAGGACAGCCTTGCTCAGCAGGCAGGACAGGTACTCACCTTTTTAGTGTGGCTCTTCAGTGTTTGTAGTCAAATATGTTGTGATCCTGCAGAATTGACTTTTTTGTTTTGTTTTGTTTTGATTTCAGGTAATTCAGCAGGGATGGGGGGCTGTGATGCGCTGGGGAGGCAGACTGAGCCAGAACCTGGCTGAGCTGAGCCTGAAAAAGGAGGAAATGAGGAGAGATCTGCCAGATCTCCAGGTCCAGACAGGGAGTGATTTTGCTCCTGTCAGCAGTGGTGCTCAGGTTCCTTGGGGTCTGGGGCGGCTCTTCGGAGCCTCTAAAAGTCCAAACAGCCCGACAGGTCACACACCACCAACCAGGTTAGTCAATGGGCTTAACATAATATACTAATTATTAAATCTCTAGCTTGAGAGAAAGCGATTTAATTAGTAAATTTACACACTGTGATAAGTTTAATAAACTCTGAAGTCACTGTTGTACTTGCAGTTGTTTTCTGCATTAATAAACTGGATGAATGGTCTTTTTGTTTTTGTCCCTGCAGGCGTCCCTCTCAGTGGCTGGCTCCCGGTGTCACCGCGCTGACTCGAATGGTGAGCAGCAGCTCCACTCAGATAATAAGGAGGGTCCCAGAGCCACAGGCAGAAAGTGAGCCAGAGTCAGAGAAAGAAGTTGATGCACTGGAGATGGACAAACCCAGACCACTCAGGTAACTCAAAATGTTCTAAAGAGTCTAGTACAGGGGTCGGCAACCCAAAATGTTCAAAGAGCCATATTGAACAACAAAAAACAAATCTGTCTGGAGCCGCAAAAAAATTAAAAGCCTTATATGAAGGGAACACAGGCTGTAAGTGTATATTAGCTATATTAGCTTACCAAAATGACTAATTTGATGAATGAATCCTTCGTGTACTCACCATCTGTGAACGGTTTTCCACGCGTTATTATCTCCTGGGTTGCAACAAAACTAGCAGCAGAAGTAGAGTTTGGAGATGCAATCCACTTCTTAAATCTATCTTTGCGCTCCTCTAATTTCTCCAGAAGTAAAGCAATCGCACTTTTTCTCTCTCACTCCCAACTGGGTGGTCTGCTGCAAATTTAGCATGCCTTCCCTGGAAATGTCTTTCCAAATCACTCTTTTTGTTATTTGACAACTTCTCATTACAAAGCAAACATGCAGGCAATCCTTCCGCATCGGCAATGAAAGCAAATGATTCGGTCCATTCTTCCTTGAATCCTCTGTTCTCATCAGCTATCTTTCGCTTTTCCCCTTTGGGATCCATGGCCCATGACACACCCGCCAGTTTGTTTACAACAGCCACCTGCGTGGCACCACCGCGCCGCGCTGAAACGTGTGTCGCAGGCTATGACGCACATCGTCATTGACAGAAATGTAATATTTATTATAAACATTTTTACAGCATTGGAAAACGTTAAGAATGTTTGTGTCATGTTTGTCCTCCTACAGAAACCATATTAAAACAAAATATATATTCCCCCCTATTTTTTTCCATTTTCATACATTTTTGAAAAAGCTCTAGGGAGCCACTAGGGAGGCGCTGAAGAGCCGCATACGGCTCCAGAGCCGCGGGTTGCCGACCCCTGGTCTAGTATTAAAAATATATCATCACCTTTACAGATTAAAACCTAACATCTCAGTCAACCGTGGCCCAGTTTTGACTTGATGGCAGTAAGATCAAAATTTAGGATAAACACCATAAATTAACGGATTGATTTTTTTAAATTTATTTATTTTTTTAACCTCTCTTTATTGAGATTTTCATGTGAAATGCAACAAAAATACACAGTACTACACCCTGACAGATAAAGCGATATAGAAAATGGATGGATGGATGGAAAAGAAAGAAGTAACATGTACACATAACAACTAATCTGTTCATGCAACTCAGTTTGAACTCTAACTGAAATATAGAGTAATGTCAAATTTTGGGCCTGCACTGATGGGAAAGCCATACTTCTAAACTCTGAAAGACTGTAATTATAATATAAATATAAATTTGATTTTCATTTTCCTCATCTAGGTTATGACATAAACAAAAATGGATGGTTAAAAATACTAGAGTTAATACGCTAAAAAATATGCTGCATCTCGTCGGTACAATTTCCTTCCTTAGGGTGCCTATTTGTGGTGTATATTTTCCTTTTTAAAAGGACTTCTTTACCCCTCCAAGAGCACCAGTGGGTGTAGGGAACGTCAGACGCACTCCTGTTACCATTTCTGTCTTTAAAAGACTATAATTGGTGACTCACCAGTCTGACTTTGAGCGATCCTGCACTGTGAGTCATCCCAGATTCGGCTGTATCGTGTGTTGCCGATGACATTTTTGTTTGTGGACGGTGCATTTGTACACCATTTTGGCTGAGAAGATCACTGCTGGGTGTCTGTCTTCAGGTCAATACGAACGCTGTGTGACCACACCGGATCAGGTTCAGAGCTCAGCTTCTGCAAAGGGGAGGAACTCGTCGTCTTAGGAGGAGTCGACCAAGACTGGATTCGCTGTCGTCGGGGAGACAGAGAGGGGCTGGTACCTATCGGCTACACGTCCCTCATCATGTGACTTCAGAACCATAACTGCTGCACTCAATCAATAAATAAAAATAAAATAAATAAATATATATTTTAGGCGAGTATTGAGAGGTTTTAGTGAGGCCCCACTACTCTGAAAGGGATATTTCACGCTTGCTCAGTTAGAGATTGAGTTGAGTGCATAACACCATCTGTTCTGCTTTACGACCATCAGGAGCAGTCTGCAACCCTCTCCTTTTATGAACATATGGGAGTTTTTTACCCCTCACAATCCATCCAGTTTGGTAGCATTAAACTAATGGATTTTAGCAGCAGGAGTACAGCAGATGGTGTGAAATAATGACTCAAGTCAATTTTAGATAATTTCATACTGGAAGACCTTTGATCTTGGAGTGAAGTATCCCTTTAAACGTCCTTTTTCTCATTCTCATTCCTTCCTTGTCAGCCGCTGATCTGAAAATGATCACATGGGGAAATTCTGCGCAATCAACCACTAGCATTTTCATGTGCTCTCAGACCAGAGGCTGCCGCCTGTGAAGAAGCAACAGTCAACAGCCTGGCAGCTGCCACGTTAATATCTCTAGCCATCAGCCGTAGAGAGTCGTGGCTCGCAGGTTGTGGAGTGGAGAAATGGATGTTAGAGTACTGGGCCGTAACTCCTGTTGCATACTGCGTAGTAATGTAGTGAATTGTAGCCGTGTAGATCTGTGTTCTCTTGATCTTTCACCCCTAATGACCTCTTACCTTTATCGCCTAGTTCATGTGTGTTTGACATGTTTCTGATATTATATTATATGTATAAATATACATAAATATATATATATATATATATAAATAGGTATATAAATTGAGATTGATATTACCAAGATAGATAGAAAGATAGATGAACAAGAGAAAGCAGATAGTAAAACAAAAGCTTCATACTGTGGCCATATTGAGGAAGTGGATGGTTCAAAATGAATTAATTAATTCTTTAAATTCACATCTGCAGCTTCACACACATCAAGTGGTTGTCATACATGCAAAAAAATGTGTTTGTTTTAATGTTTTATGAAATTCAGTATTGCCATTGTCTTGACATCATATTCATAAAGATATTAGATTTAGCCTCATACCTTCAACACTGTATGCATTGTGATGTGCCATAAATGCTTTGAATGAATATTTATCTGTCCCACACAGTTCTCGGATAACATCAGACAACAGCAATCTGTAGCTAATCTCTCTACTCATCCAAAACATGTGAGGAATAACAGCCTTACAGAACTATGCTCAGCTCTTGTTCGACACTATCTGACCTTAAGTTGAACGCAGTGGGAAAATCCCAGATGTTTGTATAATTCCTAAATGCTACTGTAAGGTCTGTAGGCTTGGTGGCTGGTCTTCACCTTGTACCTCAGCGTTTGTATTTCTCTTAACCCTTCCTGCCATGTTTGCTTATCATGAACATCGGTATTAATGATAGTGGTTGTGGTGGAAGTGATACATTGATATGAAATTGCTTTGTGTCATATATTTATTTGTTATTCTCTAGATTCTGTGTTGATGACTATGCATATGCTTAAATATACAACTAAAAGCCTTTTCGTTTGTTTTAAAGTCATTTTGATTTAATCTCCTCATGCAAGTTGACACCTGAAGCCTAAAACGATAACTTAAATAGTTAAAGTTAACATAAAAGAACCTGACTGACATTAAAGGACCTGCATTTAATTCAGCAGCAATTAATTGCTATTGCTATTGTTCAATCAGGGAAAGCTCAGTTCCTGGAAGTTTCCACGTGTTATTGTGTTGATGCCATGTAGCATGACGTTAGTGTCACTATGTCAACTGTCCAGTAGCATTAAGTTAAAGCAGCGCCCGTAACTTTTGATCACAATAAAATGCCATCAAATAGATAATGTGCAGGTGTTTACAAGAAATTATGTCTACATAAAGAGAAAATATCTGCTGGCACAAAATGTGTAAACTTTTTGTTTGTTTGTTTTTTGTATTTTTATTCAAATGTGAAGTGATAGTCTAAATGCATTTGTTTGCAAGCCGTTAATTTATTGGATGTACTATTTATTGATCTTGAGGTTTATGAAAGGAATAGCTCTATCTGACCCATCTAGTGTCTTATCTATCTATCTGGGTTCATTAAGTGTGTGTGTGTGTGTTTGTGGCAGTGAAAGCAGAGATGAGTGTGAGCACATCTGTGTCTGCACATCCTGCACTTTCACTTGTGTGTGTGTGTGTGTGTGAATGAGTTCTGTACCTCCCTTTCTCCTCCTCCTCCTCCCCCTCCTCTTCTTCCTCTCTTTCTCTCTCTAGTGTCATGTAGCGAGTAGACATCCCCTGTGTCCTACTATTGCATATAGTTCAGTGCCCCTATAGTATCAGTCATTGTCCACCTCCTGCATGTGCTTGTTTGTAAATACACCAAATAAAATCAGTATAAACCAACAGTGCAGCTTTTTGTGTCTTTTTTTTTTTTTTTTGCACGTGTAAAAAGCCTCATCGTCCTCATCGCATTATTTGCTCTCAGAAATTCGACAGGAAACTACCCACATGAGTCAGATTGCAAAGGAAATGAAGACTCACAACTGAGCCTCTTGTGAAAACACTTTTTAATACTTCTTTGCTCAGATCTAAAGATCCCAGGATGCCGTCGGTTTTCGTGAAGGGCACAAAGAGGAGGACGACTCTCGGGTGTGAGCTGCAGCCCTCCCCATCTTGTAACCGTGTTCCTTTGATAGCGTCCTCCATTGTGGGTCATTATGGAGGACAACACAGTGTGAGATATACAATCTAACACCACTAGATAGCACTGTTAGCTCAAGCTGATTAAAATTACTGCAGCAGCCTCCCAAAACACACACACACAGCCAGAAGAAGGCCTTATAACTGATGGACCAAGAGTCTGCAGGGTTTAGTACTGGTAGACATAAAATGCTTTTATTATTATGGTTATAGAGGCAAAAAGTCTGAGCTGACATTCTATGGCGTTGAGCTATAACTGTTTTTGATGTTTTGTTATTGAGATGCACATTATCAGAGGCAACAGGCAAAGGTTACATGTCATGCAAACTAGATAAATAAATCTTTATGTGTACCTTTGCTATAAAGTTAATCATCCACTGGCAATAATGTAGTGCTCTTTGTTAAAAAAGGAAAGAGGAAAAATATACATACGGTGTAAACAGTCAAAGAAATTGCACTTTCTTGGCTTGTTATCAAAAGCCACACTACTGAAAGAGAGCAGAAATTTAACACTGAAAAAACTAATTCACTGTCACTGATTGTCTGACCAATAATAAAAAAAAAAATACAATGTACGCTCAGCTAAGAATAAAAGACAAATTATGTAATTCTACAAAAAAATCATATACAATCATAGTCAGTTTTAAAGAGAAATGATATATTGGTCAGCTGTATAACCTGTTAAAAACATGTTAGTAAAACGAAATATTTGATTATGAACTTTTATGTAGAATCCCAATAGTATTGTCATGTATAATACTAATTTTACACGCTACTGCTGATAGAAGGAAAACAGGTCTCTCTCTTTCTATGTACATTCACATGAAACTAAATGCTTATGGTAACTTCCACTAAGTAGATTAGCCAAACGCTCCTAAGATGAGAACAATCTACTATGCAACTGTACAGAAAAAAAAAAATATTCACAACTTAAAAAAACCAAAAAAACCAAAAAAAAAAAACATAACAAAGGAAGTTCTTATATAGTCCTTATCAGAGGAGATATTGCTTTTAAAGACTGCATGAGTTCGCTTAGGTACGTACACAAGACAACATGGCACTTCTACAGAGCATTTGGGGCAAATCGATTCTAGTTTTCATTGCCTTTCCTCACCCCCCCCACCAACCCCAAACCGAGGACATTCTGATTGTCAATGCTCTGGAGCAAAGAGCGAAACATTCTCAAAGGCAGTCTGAAGTAAACAAAACACTTTTCCCCCACTTCTCCCTCCCTTCCCCAGGAAGCAATACTGAAAATAGTCAACAATAAACATTCCTATCATGAATATATTTTGTTCATTTCTTTAGCAGACAGCACTCAGTCTTCAAAAAATAAGTTCTTTCTTAAAACCTCATTAGAAATTCTCTTGCAGCGATGCCAAAATTCCTATCACTAAGCCCACCCCCTCCCCTGCCTATTCACTGGTACATAGCAGACACTGTCTTGGTAAAGCGAAGAAAAACCCCAACACTGTCTCGACAGCTTTTAACTGGTTCACTTCTCCTCGTGTCATTTCCCAAAGGTGCAATGTGACTTTGAAAGCTTAACGATTAAATGAGGGTTCAATTGTGACCTAGTTAGGGGCCCAGGCTACATTTTTGTTCCCTCGGGCAGTTTGTGAACTCCTTGTCTCTTGGAAACTTCAGAGTCGAAATGCTGTGTACCACACGTGTTCATTTTCAGTCTCCAAATGATGTCCGTCCTTCCCATTTTGCTTAAGGTGCCGAAGTAAGAGCAATCAAAGTATGTGAGTTTATAGTGTGTCCACTCAGCGTACATACAGTCTTTAGTGTGCTTGTTCATCCAGCACTAGTGCAAATTCATTTCAGCTGGTCTGTTTCTTTCTTTCATCCAGGACAGTCTATCTCTGTTTCTATCATCCCTCGCCGCTTGGACAAAAGATCTGTTGCCATGGTTTCATCCTTGGGGTGATGCCCTTCAGAGCGCTAGGTTCAACACACTCATCTGTGAGTGAGTGAGTGAGTGAGATGTCTTTCTCGCGTTTTCAGCCACTATAATTCTCCAGCTCTCTCCTCCCTCTTCGTGCTGGCTCGCTGTGGCACCACTACTGTTAATAGCAGTGTTATGACATCAGTTCCTGTCCATCTGTCCAGTGGTGGGCGTGGTCCCTTTCTCAGAGTGGTCCCACCTACACAAAGGCAAGATACTTTCAACAAAATTATGCATGTAACTCTCTATAGTTCCCTCCTGTTTCTGTATGATGCTGGCCTCACCTCTCTCCATTAGCTTATGAATGCTGCAGGGTCAAAAGTAAATCGTTCAACCGTTTCCTCCTCTGTTCTCTGCTGCAGATCTCCTCTTCCCCTCGTTTCTCTTCCTCTCCCTCCTCCTCTTGTCTGTTCTGGGTTTTGTTGGGCTGTGGTGAACACGTATGCACAATTAATTGCAAAAGAAGATTTTTATCTGAGCACAAATTTGCACTCTTGAAAGAAAAGATCTTTTGTTTTTTTGTGTGTTTTCTTATTTATGTGGGTGCTTTTGTTCACTCACACAGGGGCTGGCAGTGAGTAAGCTGGAAGTGTCCCGATTCTGATGGTGGGGGTCACTGCTGATAACCGTCACCTCCGACCCCACTGTCTGATCTAAAGGTCAGAGGTCAAACAGTTTTCTGTATGTTAGCGCAGAATGAAAGCAGCACGTCATTTCTCTTACAGATATATCTGTAATTATGCAAGTGTCCTTATTTCCCCCTTGATTCCTATCTGCCATCAGTCAGGGAGTTTTTTTGATGGAAACTGTGTGGTTTCACTGCTAATGGGGAAAGTCGATGCCTGCTGGGTTCTTGGACACCAAGAATGGATGACAGAAATGGGGAAACATTTCTGCAGGCTGAAATTCTGCGGTTGGAAAACCACTTAGTTTGTGCTGCTGACTATGATATGGAGAGACAAGCTGAATATGAGGACAACGTGCCGTAAGCAGAGCACACACACACACACACACACACACACACACATGCACACGTAAGGTAAAAGACACAACAAAGGACCAAAGGACGGCAGAAGAAATCTAAAATCAATGTACAGTAAAAATGAAAATGTATAGAGTTCAACCACATACACGTATGCATACACAAACACCTACAGAAACAAAAACTAACACACACACTTGCTTCATGGACCTGACTTGATGTGGCTCTCATCCCCACTGGCTCCATCACAGGACAGACGTCGTGAGTCTCCCTCTTCCCCCTCTGCATCTCTCTCTCTCTCTATCCTCAGTCGTATCTGTCTGTCTCGCACAAGCTCCCAGTTCCTCACAAGGAACACGTGGTGTTTAACCACAAAGCTCCTGGACCAGGGGCACAGAGGGGGAGGAACATAAACTTTCCACGCTGACATGAGTTCAGTAGCAGTGTATCAAGTAGTTTATCTTGAAATGATCATTGCTGTGTTCTTTCCATACCTCTCACTGCTGGTCAAAGGCTCCATGTCGAGGTGAGGAAACAGGCTGGTAATGTCACTGGAGCTCTCCTCCTGAAAAACGGAAATAAAAAGTAGGGATATATGCACGTTTTAACAGTTATCAAAGCTGCATTATTCACCAGAATGAATCAACCTCAAACCACATGGACTCACCGCTGTCTGGTGAGAGGATACAGCCCTCTCCTTCATCCGGCCTGAGTCAAAAGAGAGAGAGCGAAACAGCGAATGAGGGTATTGATTTGATCCATCAGCTAAACCTCAAGATAGCACATCCAATTCTGGCAACTCACAGTAACGCCGCTTCCTCTTCAGGGGGACAGACGGCTGCCTTTGAAGCTGTAGCAACACGACACAAGAATTACATGCACATTCAAGACTCTCCAAAAACCTCCTCTTTTATCTTCAGCTTGGCCTTCTAACTTCCTCATTCTGTGTTAGGGGGCTCCACTGTACCTGATTGTGCTGCCACAGCCACATAACATCATATGGTAATTGGAAATGAATTCGCTTCAGCCTAAGGTACTTTCCTGGAGGACACAAAGGGAGTTTGGATGAACTTCCACTGCTACAACAAACTACAGCAGCATTTGCATTTTCTTATATACTCACCAACATGTATGGGAGCAGGCAAAAGGCTGTAATCTTGCTCCCCAGGTGTGTATTCCATACTTTCTCTGCACAGCTTCTGGACTTGGGAGGGGGGACTAGGAAAGAAGCAAAATAACAAGATAAACAAAAATACTGATGACATAAGCAATGTTACAGCAGTTTGTTTATGAACTCAACTCACTCTGTAGTTTTATAATCATCAGAGTAAAGACCTGCCCTCAGAAACTTCTTCCTAGGAGGGCCATCTGCTCTCTCCTCTCTTTGGATGGTTACTGGTTGGGACGGAGCCTGGTCAACATCTGACTGGCTAAAACATTCAGCGGCGGTGTCACCCTCAGGTTTATCCTCAGCGACACTAAAAGGAAAGCATGAAGAGAGAGATAGAATGATAGAGAGGAAAAAGAGAAAGAGAGAAAAGGCACTGGTTTAGCACACAGTGCTGAAAACGATGGGTTAATATAGCAGTAGTGAGTGGTTGTATTGAATTTTCAAGTCAACCAGCTCAGTTTTTTTAATGTTATGAGTGTTTACCTCTGATGACAAGGAGAGTCACCATGTTTTCTCTTTCGTCCCCTCTTCCTCCTGGCCTGCAGCTCAAGCTCTGTCACCTGCTGTACTATGTCACCTCCTCGATCTCTCTCTGGCACCCTTTCATCTTTTCTCCCTCCCGCTTCTCTCCCATCTCTGTTGTGGCTGTGTCCTGGCAAGATGTCAGGTGATGACATGGAGGGAGCTGCAGATGAGTGCGTGGGGGAGGACACAGTGGAGGGCAGCGGGTGCTTTCTGGGACGCCCTGGCCTTCTTTTGTTTTTCCCAGCCACACTGACTGGGGTTGGAACGCTTTTCTGCTGCCCCGAGCTTCTCGAGTCACCTTGTAAACCTGCAGTCATTGAAACAAAAAAGGGGGGGGGGGGGGTATATGTGGCAGAGAGGAAATGAGACAGATGTGGATCAGTGATTGAGCCAGCAGGAGGTGTGAGGTGAGGCCAGTCTAGGCTGAGTCATGCTGAACCACAGATTAGGTGAGTCACAACATTTCCTCTGACCAGATCACTTCTGGGAAACGCATTAAGAAATGATTTATGTACACACACTCACACAGCTAAAAATCACAAGAATGGACACAAACACTGTGCAGAATGCATGCTTTTTAATGTGAGCATGCACACGTATACATTCTTGTACTGTAATCCTAATGTGGAACACAATCTCAAAAGGCTGAGCAGACAAAGACAGAGAGAAAAAAGTGTGTGTGTGAGTGTGTGAGAGCTAGCGTGCTGTACCTCAAAACACATGTGTGTTTAGTTAGATGATGAACTGATGTCAAATGTATTCCACCTCTTTTAAAAACATCTCTCCCCTCACAAGCTCTCTCTGCCCTCCATTCTGACCTCTGTGCTATTCCTTCATCAATCACCCCTGAGGTCGTCTATCTTTTTGTTCCATTTTCCACAGTCCCCAGCAAGACTGGCCACTCTTTCCTTACTGGATTTTTCCAAGTCAAATAGGCCCTTCTGGCCAGCAGTGAGGGATAGGCCGGGCTTTAAATAGCCAATCTGGTGGTTAACTAATGACTGTGTTCACTGGGTAGCCCTGGTCTGTAACAGTGTGCGGTTCGCTTCAGACCGGGCAGATTTCAAAGATTTTCTGGAAGATTTCCATCAAGATGCTGCACTCATGGTATAACACTTTTTAAAAAATTTCCAACAGAGAGTGGTTGCTGAGTGGTTGCATTTGTGTGTATGTGTGTGTGTGTGTTTGGCATGTCCCCTGCACAGCAGAGGGAGTCTGAAATTGGCTATAAAAAGAACAGAGTCTGATTTCCTCTCAAACACCCTCCAGGCTTTGATATGTGGCTCAACAACACCTGAGAAAAAGCAATGCTGTCACTATATTGGGAGATCTATTGGTGCCACGTTCTCATCTCCACATTGTGCAAATTTAAAAATCTGTCATACTGTGCAAGTAAAAAGAACCCCTTGGCATAAACTCACTTAGCTATCTGTCATGATTTGGGTGGTATTGATGTATTTCTGTGGTAAGCACAGTAATGTTAGATGTCCCACGTTATCTAAATTACTTTCCATATTCTATCTATTCATATTTTCAGCCAGTGAAATAATCACACATATAATACAACTATGCATTCGCAAAACCGAAGAAGAAAAAGCAATCATGACAATGGAGATATTTGTGGCATTTAGCAGCCGCCTGAGAAACACTAACATCGTGTTAGCACCAACTTTGGCACTAATGCTAACATAACCTCACACTGAGGCATTAAACAGAAGGATGCGCATCTCGGTGCTCTATTAAATAACACAATTATAGATCAATTCATGCATTCTCACCTGTTTCTCTCCTCTCTGTCCACGCTGGCTCATCTCTCCTCCTTGATCTGTCTCCACTTTCCAGACTCCTACCAGCAAAACGGCTCCTCAGACCCCTCTCCCCTTTTGCCATTGCAGCAGAGGTGAACAGGTTGGTGTGTGTTGGGGAAGGGGATGTCCGGTGCAGATGTGACTCTTGTACATCCTCATCGTCTTCATCCTCTCCATCTGATGCTATCAGTTGGCTTGCAGGTTGATCCCCGGTGAAGCCTCTCCAGCTGAGGTTTGAGTTTCCAAATCCTGCTCCTCCTAGGCTCCCGAATTTTGTCCAGTTCTGGCCCAGGCCGCCCCAGCCTCCTCCAAATGATGACAGGTGAGACGAACCCAGCCCCAGTGAGGTGAGAGAGGTGTGTTTGTACCTCTCTGCTGAAGATGAGGATGATGTGGCAGCTGCAGCTGAGCAGAAGGTATCATTTCCGCTCTCACATAACCAGGGCGATTCTTTAGACAGCATACTCCCCACTCCTCTTGCCTCTTTCCTTCCTCCGTCTCCTTGACCTAAAATGAACCCTGACCTTGGTTTTGAACTGGCTAATCTCTCTCTCTCTATTCCATCTTCCTCCTCATCGTCATGTAACTCCTCCTCGTCATCCATATCTCGCTCGCAGTGCCTGTGACGATGTTTATGCTTGTGTTTGTGTT
The DNA here is from genome assembly GCF_020382885.2 of Scatophagus argus. Lineage (NCBI taxonomy): Eukaryota > Metazoa > Chordata > Actinopteri > Scatophagidae > Scatophagus > Scatophagus argus. Next base: position 15,768,850 of record NC_058501.1, read on the forward strand.
CGTTCCTCCCACAGCCACAAGGAAGGCTGGATGTGAACCCTGAGCTGAGGTGTGGGCCTCCTCCACTGCCTCCTCCTAAATCGCCCTCAACCTCTCCTCCTAAAGCTCCTTCCCTCAGCAACCTGCTCCTCCGCCTGTGGAATCTGGCAGGGTTGAGGAGGAAGTGGGTGTGATGGGGCTGATGGGGGGCATATTGGTGTGGAGAGGGAATCGGGTAAGAGTTGGGGACATGGTGGTAAAGTGCTGTGGCTGTTGGATAGCTACTATAAAAGCCCATATTTTCAATGGTCTCCTGGAACTTTGACGGGCAACCACATTGCCTGCGATCTGGCTTTCTGTTACAATGCACTGTCTGGCAGGGGTAGAAAGGCTGGGGGGAGAAGGCGGTATTTGCAGAGTAAGGTGAAGGATGGGGTGAGTAGAAGCCATTCAGATTGATCCTAAAGATGTTGGAGCGAAGAGAATGGGATGAGGAGTGATGGCGTCTTCCTCCAGCAGCATTCCCGCTCCCATCAAAGCCCTGTCCCAGCCCTGTCCTCGCCCAACCTCGTCGTCCAATATGAACCTCACTAAACTGACCGATCAGATCCTCTAGTTCAGCCAGAAACTCTGGGTCCTGCATATGTAGCTGCTGGTGCTTCTTCTTATGTTTATTTTTCTGTCTCTTCAGTGCATTGTGCCCAAGGCACGGGTAATAATCTGAATGAGTGCACTTGTTGTGACCTGGGCAAGAGCAAGGGCACAAGCAAGTACACGAGGAGGAACAGTCATAATCCCTCCGCCTGTGCCTGTGTCTGTCCCTGTGCCGCTCCAGATTTGTTGCGTTGGTGATGGGGTTTGTGTGTCTGGGCATATGAGAGAGGGGTGAAGAGACAGGAGAAGGACGATCCGCAAGGGAGGAGGGTTGCCGTTGAGCCCCGAGAATCACTCCTGCACCCTGACCCAACCTGAGTATGCCTCGGGCTCCCCTAATCTCCCCTCGCTCAGAAACACTGTTGTTATCCGTTCCAATCCCGCTGTCACTAGGCAGTGTCTCTTCACTGTGAGATTCACTCCTGGGGGAGGGAGTGGCCTCTTTCAGGTGGCCAGGGGAGCCAGGTGTGTGATGTAGTGGAGGGGTGGGACTGGAGAGCTTACATGATGACTGGTGAAAGGGGAAATGATGCCTCCCCTGACATGGACAACTCTTCTTCACAAAGGGAGAGAGGGATGAGGAGGAGGGAGGACGGGGGGAGGTACAGGAGGATGAAGGGGAAGGGAGGGAGAAGTGGTGAGGAAAAAGTAGGGAGGATGTTGGTTCTGTGAGGCTGCCTTCACTATAAGGGCTCTGGGCCCCACTGGAGTGGGTAAGAGACGGGGAAGGAAATGGATGAGAGGAAGGAGGCTGGGGTTGGTTAGAGAAGAGAGATGTTTCAGAGGGACTGGTAAACAGAGATGACTGAGTGGAGTTCTGGGAGTTGGTTTGGGTTGTCGGAGCTGTTTGGGTTTTGGGTTTGCGTCCTCGCCTCTTGCCCATGTAGATGGTCCCTCTCTTGCTCACATTGATCTGAGGGCCCAGCTTACTCCCAAAGGAGGAGGACAGGGCTGTGAGTGTGTGTACTGCTGTAGCCTCTATCGATTTACACATTTTTAGAGAAGTCTCACCATCTGCCACCCTGCCTCCCCTTACCTCTTTTCCTGCATACCCAGACAACATTACCTTGTGAAGTCTCCTCTTCTTTCTTTTCTTCATCTCATTAATCAGTCTCCTGATCTTTAGCTGCCTGTCCCCTCTTTCAGGAGGATGAAAATCTTTACTCCTGTCTGTATCATCAGTGCGATTCAGTGCATCTCCACTCTGGTCCTGGGGGAGGGGTCTTTTGGGAGGACGGCCACGCTTCTTGGGGCTGGATTTAGACTGAGTAGCACACTGCAGTATTGGACTTGGCTCCAGCGCAGGGGCTTTCTGAATGCCGTCACACCCCAAAGGAGGCACCTCAGCCTGGATAGCATTTGGTGAAAGTTTAGGGGGAGGTTCGTCTAAGCTGGAGCTGTGCGATTTTGGGCGGCCTCTTTTTCGTGCAGGGGTTATGGGGCATTTGGAAGCAGAGGGGCTAGCATCTGACGTGGGGTGACTCTGCTTTGGGGATGGAGGTTTGGTAGTAGATGGGAGAGGGGAAAAGGTGCTGGTTAAGGAACTGGAGGGAGCAGGGTTTGACTCATCAGTCTGCTGAATAGTGGCTTTTACAGAAAGGGACATCTTGGTATTCTGTGGAAAAAGATTATGTTGGGAATCTGAAGGAGCTTCCTGATTTTCTGCCCTCTGAGCCCGGTGCACCAGCTTGGTCCAGCTGGGCCGTCTGGCTTTACGTTTCTTGAGCGGTCGGCTGTCCTGCTCTTGGGGAGAACATGAGGGAGAAATGGGTGCCCGGGCAGAAGGAGTGGGCAGAGAGGGAGGAGCAGAAAAAGAGGGGTGGCTTGGAGGCACAGCTGAATGTCTTGAAATGTCTTGTTCTTTTGATTTACTGGTGTCACCTGTTGCTGGCTCAGCTTGTTTAACTTGCTTGCAACTGTCATCTGTCTTGTCTATCTCACCAGGGCTGCCTGTATTTACTACTTTATAAGTTTTATCCAGTTTACCACTGTCAACTGTTTCACCACAGTTTGTATTATTATCTTCTGTTCTTTGACTGTCTGGGCTTTGTTTATCCCTCTTTTTCTCAACCTTTCCTCTTTCAATCCTTAGTTCATCTCTCCATGTTTCATCAGTCTTATGTGTTTCCTCTCTTTCTTTAGCATGCCTTGATTTTCCATCCTTCCCTTTCTCTTTCTTCTTCTTCTTGCCTTCCTCTTTTCTGCTCTCACTCTTTGTTTTTTCAGGGTCCAACCTATCTCTTTTTGACTTTTTGACTTTCTTTTTGTCTTGTTTTTCTTTTTTTGCTTTCCTTTCTTTCTCTCTGTTCTTCTCTAGTGAGGGCTGTAGACAAGGATCCTGATCTTGGGATTGGGCTGAGGACACATCCACAGTGGGGGTGGACTGTGGTTTAGGGGTGACTGAGAGAGAGGAAGGAGAGTCTGGCCTACTCTTACTAGACAGGCTAAGTTCTTTAGGGGAGCTAGTGGAAACTGGAGGTCTTGTCGAGGAATCAACGGAAGACACAGAGGAGGAACTGCTGTGTTTTCTAATTTTGATTTTCGATGAGGTGGAAGTGCCAAGGATGTCGGTAGAGCCTTTCCCATTTGACAGTCCCTTCTGTTTTGTTGTCTGCACCAAACCATTATGTTTCTTGGAGGTCTTTCCTTCACTCCTGTTTTCTGATGCAGGTGGGGCTGGGATGCATTGGGAGGAAGGAGGAATTGAAGCTGTCTGTTCTCTTGTGGGTGAACAAGGTTTGTGCCCTGCAGGGACAGGCTGGCCATTGACACTTGGGAGCTTCTCTTTCTTCACTTTCTCAGATGAGCCATTTGAATTCAACTCTGTCTTATCAGCCAGCTTGATAGGAACCTGGGGAATGCAAACACAGAATCTCTGTCATAGACAACAATGGCTGTGACATCCACTAGTTTGCCACTGACAGCAGTGAAGGACAATGGGGAAGAGACAATAACTAAAATGCTTTTGTTTTTGTCTGCCTATTAAAAGAGAGAGTGGGGACAAAATGACTCAATCAGGCAGAGAAAAGAGGGCATACTGAGGAGAAAGGAGAAAGTGAGGTGATGGAAACAGGAATGGGGTTGACACAGAAAGGAGAAATACAAAAGCAGAGAAACCGAGAGGAAGGGAGTGGGACAGGGACAGAAGGGGAGTGAAAGATAAATGAGAGCAGGTAGAGAAAAAAGGGGATGTAAAAATAGAAGAGAGAGACAGATATAGAGAGGCAGGCAGAGACAGAAAGAGAGAGAGAGAGAGAGAGAGAAAGCTGTGCTACTGGCAGCTATAAATTGCCACTAATACAGATGAGAAGGCTTGACATTTCATACTTGTCCTGTAATTTTGGTATGCTGCAGCTTGAGTGGCGTTTGCGCAGCTAAAGCAATAAGCTTCCCCTTGGGCGATTGTCATAGGGACCCATGGACCAATGTCTGTAATAGCTCCAAGTGGTTGCCGTGCTGTTGTCCTATTTATAGGTCTGTTTATTTAAGTGGGCTGCTTAGGTTACAGTATCGGGACAATAGCTTATTTGACCTTATTACAACCGAACACAAAGCTAGGTGATTTTGCACCATACAAGTCTGTCTGGTGGTTTACTGTAAGAACCAAAACAACTACAGGACACAGAGTATGTGCCATTAATAATGTACGCATACCATCAGTCACTGCAACACTTGTTTTTTTTTTTTGTTTGTTCTTTTTAACTCACATTAATAGCAGGTTTAATAACAGCTGAAATGAACAAATCTGTATGAGACAAATAGAACATGTCCTTAACTTACCTGTTTGGCAGACTTGGTCCCTTGGCTGGTTATGGCAGGGACTGAGGCTGGACTGGAAGCTGTTGTAAATGTTGATGATAACGACGGTTGCTGTGATGATGAAGATGATGATGACGATGGTAATGATGATGATACGAGTGGTGGTGAAGCAGCAGATGCAGTTTGTTTGGATGTGGTCTGGACAGCATCCAAGCCTGAGCGTTGATCTCTGGTTGGCTCATCTGGGGTAGAGCTGGTTTTGCTTTGCTGTCCCACTCCCCCTTCTCCATCACCCCTCAGCAGTCCCCCCCTGCCTTGCCTCTGATAGGTCCGAATGGTGGGTTTGCAGACGTAGCTCTCTAAGATCTTGGGTGGTTTCTTGGTGCGTTTGGCCTGTAGTCCAATCCGAACTCGTACATTCCCTTCAGGGCAGCTTGTCTCTCTGCCAGAGATCTGAAGCGGTTGCTGCCCAGCACTTCCACAGCGCCCCTCAATGAGCAACTCCAGCACTGCCCCCTTGTCTCCTTCTCTCTTTCTCCCCGATCCCCTTTTCTCCTCCTCCTTTTCCCCTACGTCTCCATTCTCCCCCTCACCTCTCCTCTTTTTCTCTGCCACTTGGTCCTGTTCAGAGTCTTCGGGCGCAGAGGTGGGATCCACAGTAGAGTTTGTGGTAGGAGGGGTCCCCCCCTTCACTCTCTGGTCCATCAGAGAAGTCAGGGGGAAAAAGTTGGATGCTGTGGGGTTCCCAGTATAACACTTTTATATGCCCCCAGTGGGGTTAGTGGGGTCAGAGGCAAAGAGCAGAACGCAGGTGTTGGGTGAGTAAATTCCCAAACAATGTTCTATAACACTCCAAATACAGTTGGGTCTCTTCATCCAGCGAAGGAAGGTCTCTCTCTTGTCCGTTTGGCTTGAACTGAGATGGATTAGGTTTGAGGCAGTGTGAGGGGGAAAAAATACAGACAGACACAGACAGAAAGATAGAGAGGCCAGTAATTAGTCATTTCAGTGAGCTCAGATTCTGAGTAGCAGAAGTACAGGAATTGATGGGAAAGTCCCCTTCCTGTAAGCAGCTGTGGAGAGGTGCTAAAGTCTGTGTCCACAGAGATGATCTCATCATACAGAAAACCCAAGGGCCAATCAACCTTGCCGATTCCCAGAATATCAACTCAAACTCGAAGAAAGACCTGCTCACGTTCATAAAAAACAGCTTCAGCTAGTTCCCTATAACAATCTGTGAATAACCGCAGCTGTGACGGACAGCAGTCACTCCTTAAACCTCTGCACTTTTACTTATGTTCTAATCCTTACTCTGCCCAAATCAATATATCAATCAATCACCCCCTGACTAAATCGAACAGTTGATCAAGTCTCCTCCCCTCCTCTCACCACTGTCTTTGCGCCTTCTGTTCTTAGCTACTCCCACAAGCACTTCTCCCTCCCACCCTTCCCTCTGCTGTACTTTCTTTTCTCTCCGAAACTCCCCTTTTCATGTTTGGCAGAAAGCTTTTGCATGCATTCTCTATTAGTCCCATCCACTCTCTCGTCTCTCTCTTTCTCTCTCTGTAGACCACACAGTAAAATGGTCAACTCATACACTGTATCCATGTTAATCAGAACCATATTTCCTCCTCCACTTGGTTCTTTTCCTCCTCTCCAACCTAAATCCCTCCATTCACGCTCCAACCATTCCCCTCCTCCCCTTTCAGTAGTGGTAACACAAATCCGTAGGAAAGGGTAAAACTTATTTTTGGAAAGGAGTGCAAATTCCTCCTCCTCCCATTGCTTCCTCTAAGTTAAGTAAGCTTTTCATTGACCCCATTGTAAATTGACTTTTAATGTGACATTACAGCAAGTAACACACCCTAAAATAACATTCCTCTCACCAGACAAAACTTTCACTCTCGCTCACACAGATCAGCCCGGTTTTTAAAATATCGGAGGGTAAGCAGCATCTTCTGTCACGCTTCCTTCATTATACTCTCGCTCTCATTAAGGAAGACACTCATCCATTTTCTAATAAAACACACCCTACCAAGCCTTCGTGCAGCTCTCTCCTGAGAGCCTCTTATGAAATAGTTCTCCTGTCTCTCAACGCACTGAACTGCCCCCTTAAACTTACAAGAGCATCTCAGATAATGTTTTCATTTAAGAGCTCAGTGGGCTATCTCTCCTGCCTCTTGGTCCCTCCACACCCAAACGCTTTCCTTGAATCATACTGAGCTCAAATCAACATCTGTTCCAGTAACTGCTGTTATGTAACAGTTTTGGAAAGCAATTCCAAGGCCAAACCTCCTTACAATAAAATAAAAGGAGCATAGAGGAGGACAGTGGTCCTCTGCAGCCACTTTTATTGTGACCTCTGCTCCTGAAGCCTGACTCATATGATAGAAGAGCAAACTGAAGAGGACACATAGCACGAGTCATATGAGTCATATGAGTCGTATGGGTTTCAATCTTGTTGTGCAAAGTAACTATAAGTAGAGAATAAGAGTGACAGGTTTTCAAACTTAAAAGGGCAGGCCTATTCAAGATCAGTCAAAGTGCATACTAATAGCTTTTTATACTCTCCTGCGCTATACCTCTCAAACATAATTCAAAATTATTCCAACATTAGACCAGAAGCTATTTCCAGTGACAGGATGATGGGTGGACTTGACACTGTAGACAGTGGTTCCTCGGCAGCGCTGAGGCGACGATTAAATCAAGATAATGGCCCACCATATTTCCAGCCATCATCACCATCCCATGACGGTGTTATCATCAATAACTACAACACCATTATCATCTGCCTGACAACAGCAGGAGCGCAGCTGAAAATCGGGGATGCTGTGATGGCATCTCAAAAAAATTAAATTAAATTAAAAAAAATATATATATACATATATATATTGAACCATTCAACCTCACAGACTCAATGCAGCCTCACTCCTCATACGCAGGGAAGTTTCTCACGTGAGTCTCCCTCCTCCTCCTCCTCCTCACACACACACACACACACGCGCGGACATACGCACACACACACACTTTCACGTTGTTAGTGTATAAGAAGTATATTGGTCGTACATTGTGTACCCAGGTCGCAGCTGCGTAGGCTGACTGATGTTGCTACTGTAGATACAGTATGGGCAGTGGGGGTGTTACTGCACTGGAGCAACCTATCACTGGTTTACGGACGACGTCAACAGGGGCTTCCTTCTCCATAATGACTCTGCGCACCTCTGAAAATCACTATCCGCCCGATGCTGTCGCACTTACAAATGATACACACGCGCACGTGTTGCTGTTGTCGTCACACCTATCTCCATGATAAAATAAAACCCACATTTAAGCTTCCTAAAACAGACTGCAGCTGCGATTGGAAACTCAACGTGGAAGTGGGAAGCTACGTAGCATCAAAATGTGCCTGCTAGTGGTGTTTGTGATGTGGATTAGTCCCGAGCCACCTTTTCTCTCCTATCTGTCCTCTGCCAGCCCTTCTGCTGGTGTCAGCAACATTGAAATGAGAAATATCACCATGCACGGGGAAACATACTCAGCAACAAGGGATAAAATTAGCGCAAAAAGCGGATGCACAAAATCTTCAATCACCTACTGTGCTGTGAGATCGCTGATGATGACAGGCCTACACACATTAATACAGACTGCCATGAAAATCTGTAATAAGGCTACGTAGGCTACTTACCCGAGAGCGCGTCCCGGAGCCAACTGCGTTTAGGCAGGAGGTTAAGGTGTTGCTGTCCTGCTCTCCTCTTCGCACCAACAGCAATCCGGAGCCTTTGGTGCATTAGATGTTGCTTTGATTACATAACTAAGGCCAGCGGAGGTTAAAACACCTCCTAAAACCGAGTTTCAGTCTCATCTGAGCGCAGAGCCTACTGTGCAACAACATTGGCGCGGGTGTTTTCATAATCATACAGTCGACAGATCTCCGTCGGCGCGTCTCCGCAGCTAGGTGGCGGACTGGTTACGCTGGATCTTATTTTGCCTCACTTCTCTCGGGGAAAGTTACATCTCTCCCGCCAGTAATAATGGCTCAGATCATGCCCTCGTTTGCATACAAGCCGTTAACGTGTCAGCACGGTGGGGTTGGGGGGCTGCAGTGTGTGTGTGTGTGTGTGTGCGGGGTTACTGGCTGACAGCGCGGAGGTTGGTGGATGTGCGGGAATGCAATTGCGTGGCCATTTTCATGTGGCCAGAGGAGGAGATAAAACGGTGAACACAGCACAGGATCTCATTGCGGTTCATAATAGGCGATTGGGGAGGGCTATTTAGACGCTTAATAAAATGGCGACGACTTGGGCTAAAGTAGGCTGCTGGTAGGATTTGGGGAGCAGCTCAAAACTTGCGTCGCTGTAATGTAATACGGAATTCAGCTCGTCCAAGTGGGGGGGAGGAAGGAAAGGCAAGCTGCAAGGCTGTGCAACGAGCACTCGAAAAGTTAATACGTGAGAGCTGTTTGTCATGAATCAGTTTAAAAGGAGATACTGATTCAAAACTACGAGCAATGTTTGTCCCCCCACTGGCACACTGGGAATAACACAAAATCCACGATACAGACAAACACGGAACATATTTATAACATACAGACATATTTTAAATATATCCTTAAGCGTAAAGATTTTAAAATAAAGCTGTAACCGATTGGCACAGTCAGAATAATAGTGACATTATTTTGTTATTATTATTTATTTATTTTATCTCTGTTTTTTATTACACACAGCCGGATTAACCCACTATGGGACCCCGGGACAAGATTTTAAGGGATTTTAAGATTTTGGGCCCCTACTGGCTCCATGTTTACTCTGGTCTCTTGTGTAGACTGTAACCACCAAATACCCATTAAGTGCTCTTAAGTCTGGGGTTTGCTGAATGTCCGATGTGGACTCGTAGATAATTAGAATTGTTTGCCTGGTAGGTTTTCATGTGGGTACAAGGAATTTAGATTGATATATTTCTGGATAGCAATTAACCTAGTATACCACCATAAATAAAGATGAAAGCAAGTACTCTAAGTCAAGGAGCATGAACAGAAAATTGACAATAACATATGAAAAAATGTAAAAACTATATCTACAATATGACCACTATTTAAATGAAAGAGCTGCACAGTTTTGTAAAAGGATGTGCAAAATATTGAGCAGGGAAGGTGTGAAAGTTCACAGTCTATTAGGTATAAAGGTCATCTGCAATGTGCAAGATAGAGTCCAAGAGACACGCGTTAATGACGTAGGACGATTATTCATTTGTGCAGACTTTAAGTGGATGTAACACATGGAGGGTGGGGGACAGGTATGGGTAGTAAGGTAGTAAGGTAGGTAGTAAGCTGCAGATGAGATGAAACTGTTTTAATGGCATGACGTTCACTGAGTTCTTTATGTAATATACAACCATCTCCACTAAGAGGAAAAACGCTGTTTTATTTGAGCATATGTACCATGTAAGGACAATGTTGCCAAGTTTTTAACACTAGATTCATGGGCTGTTGACAAGACACAGTATGAGATAATGATGCAGGACTCGTCATAAGGCCCTTGGCATTTAAATGAGGTATTGGCATTTAGCACTGAATTAGATTTAAAAAAAGACACATACTGAACCTGATGCCAGGGCCAGGGTGACTCGAAGGCCTGGCCACACGCCCACTTGATCTGGGTGGTAAACCCAACACATGGCCAGGTTGACTGTTAATGGGGCCTCTGAAAAATGTACCTGGGCCCCTATGGTTCATCTCAAATCCTCACCTCACAACCATTTTGTGTATATGAGCCTTGTCAATTACAAGTTCCCATCAAGTCCAAGTACACTGAGGCTCTGGGCCAGTTGCCGTTTTGCTTATTTGTAATCTAACCTTGGCTATACATTTCATATGAAGCACATTATTTAAAAGGTATCTCCTGTAGACTACACCTTTCCTGTTTTAGTGATGTTTGAAGATTTTGTACTGTGGTTAAAAACGTGAACTGCTTGGTTACCACCTCCATGGACTGTGCAGAATGCAAGTGATAAAATACAGAGGAATAAATAAGTAACTACTTTGGAATGTGAAAGAGGCCTAAAGGAGAGTATGAGACCTGACAATGACAAACAAAAAAGAAGCTTGTGACGTTTTAAAATATGAAAAACAGCCCATATTAAGTAAGCCTTCTTGATCATCTCTGAGAATTATGTAGAGTCATGTAAACAATTAAGCCGGTTTGTTTTTCATTATGGACACCTACTATGAACGTTACTTGTAACTTTCCTCTGAATCTCCAGAGAGCCACTACAGTTTTATTGATCAAATGAGACTGTGAACTGTCCACAACTGTCTTGCTATTGATTTATAAGACAAAGTGGGCAAAATCTCGCAGGAATCCTGTCAAAAGAGTTCTATTAAGAGCTTTAAAAAAAACACTGGCCTTCACCAAACAACTCATTGTGCAAAAAACACCCGCACTGTGTGTTTACAGCTCTCAGGAGTCTAACAGCATTAATTGTTATTACAGATGAATGTATCCAAACAGATAAACTCCATTTTACTCCGTTGTCAACGTATGTTTCGTGCCCCGTGATTGGCTACACAGAATTGCGATGGTGTACGTCACTTCCTCCTTTTTAACTGCATGATGGCGGTGTCCGTGACAGGTCTGGCACATTGATTTCGCCTGGCGTTGTGCCGTTTATCTTATCCTTAAACCTTCTCCGTCAGTTGCATGTGTTAACAGAAATCGTCGTCACTGAATATTGAACGAAGTGAATTGCAGGTAAACACCTCTAATAGCTCCGCATGGCTCACGTTGCCCGTAAAGTAGATTACGTGCCTTCTGGGTACCGCAGCTAGCTGTTAGCTAACGTTAAGTGTTCAGGCAAGGTTACGGGACGCTGCTGCGTATTTATTCACCGCCTACTTCACAGTCACTCGTTATTCCTTAAATGTAAGTTTAAATCATTTCGTCCACCATGTTTCAGATTATGGCACTCCACAGACTGTCCTTCAGACTACGGCAAACGGTAAGGTCACTATTTTCATTAGTGGGCAGTAAGTTGATTTGCATGTCCTACCAAAAAAACTTGCAAATAAGGTTGTTCAAATAAATGACCATGCCTACGTTAGCCTATATGGTTATTTTTAAAGTTTACACTGTATTTATTAAGATAAACTACCCAGCTTGTAGTTGTAGGTACCATTATAAAACTGTCAATTGCATTTTTTTTCAGGAGAAATATTAAGCAAACCAAAATTTAGCACTTCAGACACTGGATGATTCCTTTCAGTCCCAGGGTTGAAATCTAGTTTAGTTAAAATCTATTTTTGTCTGATCAGCCATAAAGATGAACATTGTTTGACTTGGCTCAGTTTTTGCTGTAGGCTTTCCTTCAGTGTACCAAGCTGTTGTGTACTTAATTTGTTGTTATTTGACTCAGATTTTCTTTTTCTTTTATTGTTTGCCTCTGTTTGTGTGGTGCTGTCTTGTTTCATGTATTTAACACTTGAATAAAAGCATTCGTTTTGTTTCTCTTCTGTTTGCAGGTAACACATGTAAGGTCCCTTCACACCAGTGGATGTGGACAGCAGCAGGAGGCGGTGGCTGTAGATTCAGAACCTGAGCCCTTCTCATTTTTCAGAACACAGGAGAATGATCCGGTATGCAAATCTGTCTTTAACAGAGTTAATGTTGTCTCAATGCTAAGAGGTAGGGAAGAAAAGGCAGAACGGCTGCCTCGTTGCAGCAGATTGGTGTTTGTTAGCAGTTGTCTGTGCATTTGTATGATTTTTAGCTGTTGAGCTCACTCTTTATCTCTTTTCAGGCATGTCAGTCAGAGAAACACATCGGGCAGTTTTACACACTGCCCTCCACACACATTCGCACCGTGTTCCCTCATGGCCTCCCTCGGCGCTATCGTCAGCAGGTTTGTGTTTATGTCCTTGACTGCATGTACATTATCTTAAACTAATTAGCTTACAGATAGTTGTTGGTGACTTTTTTGTTCTTGTATGTGTTTAGGTGAAGACCTTTAATGAAGCCTGTATGATGGTGAGGTCGCCAGCCCTAGAGGTCATCTCTTACATGAAGAAAGCAGACTATAGCAAGCCTGCTGTGCGATATTTATTCTGTATCCTTTTAAACACCCACACAGATGAATACACTCTTCTTCTTTTCAGGCTTATGAATAAAACTGTTGCTAACCTTATCAAGTTGTTCAGATGGGTTGAAGGGCAGTGGGAAAACGATGTCTCTCTGTCACACAGTGCACTTCTGTTATACACAAGGATGGCTGGTGCTGCACGTTCCAGATGGTGAGACACTAACACAGTGATGCACACTCGGTTACCACTTCTGAAGTACAGAAAGTGTCAACAGTGGCCATCTTACATTTTCCCTGTGTTTGGGTTTTTTTTTTTTTTATAATGCAGCTCATCTCTGGGTGAAGAACTGTAAGGAGCTGCTGCCCTCAATTTATAACACATCTCGCTTTGATCAGCCATTACAAGCCAGCGAATGGTTACGCAACTTCAAAATCACCAATGAGCCGTTCCTTTCTAAGGTAATGATTTTTACGCAGTGTGTCTTTCTGAACATCACTCATTCAACAACATTGATATGGGCTGCAATTGTTAAGTGAATGTCTTAATATAAATAGTCAGATTAAGGCTTGTGAAGTATTACAGAATTCGTCACTATTAATAAGCATTCAGGCGTCTATGGACCTTAAATTAGCCTCGATCACATGCTGATATAAATAAAGATATTGAGCTGCTTGATGACACCACCTGAATGCGTGACACAGTGGATGTAGAAAAGCATGATGGGGTTTGAGATTTATTTGAGGAAAACATTTTTCACTGATGTTTTAATGTAATGGAAATGGAGCATCTTAAGCATGTCACAGGGAATATGAATGGAAAAATAGAAAAGAATGTGGTGAGTATTCAAATTATATTAAACCTTCAAGGAAGCTGGGTTATTCTGGAATGATCTTTTTGATGGATAAATCAAATAAAAACTTAAACTCCATCTTTAACATGCTAACACATAAAATTATGATTACAGTTATCATTAGACAGCTTTAAAATTAGGATTGAAATATTTATGAAAGTAACTGGTGTCATGGAGCAAACATTTTAAGCTTTATGCATGAATTAAAACATATAGACATTTGTAATGAATCTGTGCTTTTTCTAACCCAGATAAAGACAAAGCAGCGCTACATGTGGACAAAGAGAGAGTTCACTGAGGAGGGAAGCACACTAGGAGAGCTGGTGGATCAGGTGAGCCTTTCTCACAGTGCAGATGAGTGGGACTTCTTGATATTTCTGTCTCTGAGTATTTATTTGTGTTCACCGGAGATGTGGTTTATCTCACCCTTTGAGACGGTTTAATCAGTTTGTCGCGTTTTCTGTTGCCGTTTCTTTCCCTCCGCCCCACCGATTTCTCCACAGGGACCATTAAAGTTTCATCTTTCACATCGCCTGTGCTTAGTGCTGATCAATAGCCAATGACCCAAGCATGGTGATGGATCAGCACAATATGTTTGTACCCAACACACTGATAACGGCAGAAAAGAGCAGTGGATTTATGTTCACCCTGAACATAGGAAAACACTGAGATATCAGAGATCATTGCTGGTGTTGCTGTGGGTTTGTTGTAGGTTGTAATTAGAGTTGATATTAATAGCCGGCCTTGTGACAGCACATTATTAGACAAATCAAATCTGTTTCAGACCTCCTGCAGAGTCATCTGAATGAAACTGCTGGAAGTTTCCAGCCTTAAAACTAATGACATGGTGAACAGTGTTACTGTTTGCTCCTCTGACAGCTGACCATAAGTCAGTTTTTCAGATTTTGTGCCACAAAATTATGTGTTGTTACTGTTAAAAGAGTACACTGGGTTCTCACTGCAGTCCTGTGACGATTTTATAAAAAATGATGCAGCAGAATTAGATTTTTTTTTCTTCTTCTTCTTTGTCAAAACCTGGCACTTATATTACCCGCAGTGCAACTCCTCCACAGATGGTTTGGTTGGAGATTTGTGTGAGTTATGCTAGTTGCATCTAATGTAGCCTTGAGCTGCTAACCTCAAGCAGAGACGAGGGGCAGGCTGCAATGGTCTGGTATTCCACACCCCCAGATTTTTTTCACTTTCAAACTTATAGTCGTTAGCACCAACTTTAGGCAATTTAACAGACTTCACACAGCTCCCTTTGGAGAGACAAAAGACTACACGACTGCTTTAGCCTTCCTTTCATAAGAGATTGTAATCAGACTTGTGATGATGTTTTCTTTGCTGCAGGGCATCAGTCGTGTGAAGAGCAGCAGTGATGTGGTGGGGGCGTTGATGAAGGAGCTGCGTCTGCACAGTGGGCAGCCAGAGTCAAACTTCCGCGTGGCCGTGGCTGTGGATGGCGTCAATGCACTGTGGGGAAGATCTACTATCAAGAAGGAGGATAAGAGTGCTGTGAGGAAACACATATACAATCTGCCATGCCTCATGCTTGTCTCCATGCCTTTTCCACAGATAGAAATTCTAGTGTGTCTAACTGCCTTTGCTGTCCTTCAGGTGGATCCCGGGGAGCTCACTTTGGTCCATAACCTGAGGAAGATGATGAAGAACGACTGGGTGAGCAGAACACACTCAAAGCAATGGCCACAGTTGCATGAGAATATTATATATCAGCATTTTTCCATTGACCTACACTCTCTTTGTCCCAGACTGGCGGTGCTGTCATCACCACTCTTTCTCAGACGGGATCTCTCTACACCCCACAGTCTGCCTACTTGCCCAAAGAGCTGCTGGGAGAGGTCAGAGGACATTTTTTATTGTATTTTATAATCAGCAGCACTTGTCCTCCAGTTCTGACAGCAGATAAATGTTTCTCTTTTTTAACCTGGTCTGGAGACTGCATCACTCCAAATATGAGGACTCATGGGCAGAAGATGTTTTCCATAATGAAATAAAGTGATTGATTTAAAAAAAAAAAAAAAGAAAGAAAAAGACTCTATGGTTATGCTTTGTTGTTGCTTTCTGATGAGCATTTACATTTTTTGTTGTCTGCCCACAACAAAACAGCCAGTATATCAAGTATAATTGTGTTAGTTTGTCACCTTGTGCATACATGATATGATATGTATGTCTGTATTTTTATTGCACCTAAATTTTATTAATCTTGCATCTTGATGTGCTATATCAAGCATCTTGATATACTGTGTAAAGGGACATATTTGATGTCCAATATGTTGACTTCCTGTCTGTGTCTCGCTCATCAGAGGGGCTTTGACAGCATGGAGCCATTCATCCCAGTGTCAGTGCCCAACTACAGCGAGAAGGAGTTTGAGAGCTGTTACCTGTACTATACGGACCGTCACTGGCTGCAGCATCCACAGAGTAAGTGGTGATACTGTGGATGCTTTGCTTTATAAAAAATACATTTTAGTGATTCTGTTTTGGTAGCCTTAAATTCTCTTTGTCATTTTTTCCCCCTCATCAGCTCAAACAGAGGAAGGAAAGAAAGAACTCATCTTTTTGAGCAACAGAAATCCGTCGATGTTGGACAGAATTTGTGCCTTCCTATGAATTTAAGTAAAGACTAGAATTCCACACATAAATATCACACACACACAAATATCAGTGTTGTATAAAAACCTCAACATGCAACTGTCCATGTCTATGATACGTGTCCTTCTGTAAATTATGATGAATGCATTTTTCTTTGATAATAAAATTTTGAATTAAGTAAAAAATATTTTTTGTTGTTTGATAACAGCTTAATTGTTGTACATCAATTTAAATCCACTGCACAAACTTTTTGTCTTTTTTTTTTTCTAAGCATGTAATCTTAAATTGAATGTAGGCCACAGTTAATTTTATTCAGACATAAGTAATGTGCATTAGAAAATCACTGTGGCATTGTGAAGTACATTCTTTTTAAATGCAATATTATTATTTGCTACCGAGTTATGACACTCTGCAAGTGACAAACTGGGTGGAAAATGATGCAGAAGTGGAACAACTTTGTTTTAAATCAACATTTGTGAAGTATTATGTGTACGTTTGACGAAGCTATTATATTTGATAATATTACTCAAATACACTCCAAGCTGTGCTGTGTAAAACGGTGGAAAACTCGCATCGAATGACGCCAGAGCAGCCACACCATGTTTAACAGCGACTCAAAACATTCACCATCCCTTTCTGTGTCAGCACCACCTGGCGGCGGGCCGGATTATAGCATGTCTGGTCACGTGATACCTTCCGAAGTCACATGACTGGCTAAAAGTTAGTATTGCTCACCGAAACCAAGTGGCGTGTATGGCAGATTGGACAAAAAAGTGAAGTTGTTGGTCGAGTGTGAATACTTGCATTAACCCGTGGGACATGCCAGATTTTGTATTCTCCTCAAAGGCGAGTCCGTCTTTTCTAAAGTGCTCTGAATGAAATGACAATAACATGTGAGCTAATGTGTCAGCTAGTCGGGTGTTGGCTAACTTGCATTTTGATTGAATCGGTATAAATGTTAAAGAATCTGACATCTCTGTGGGCTAACACAGGTATTCTGTGTTTTTAGATAACATGGCGTCGTCGTTGCCGTCGTCTGTGCTTCTGGCTCTCGTTTTCCTCACAACAGAAGTGACCGTCTTTACAGGTAACACCGAGAGGCAGGTAAAACACGGTGGGTGCAGGATTCAGATCTTTTACTCAAGTAAAAGTACTACTACCACATTGTGAAAGTCTTGCGTAGCTTAAGCAAAAACAATTACTCTATGCATTAAAACGACCCTTTTCAGTGTTTTATTTGGATGTTTATGGATTAGTGCTGCATTAATGTGCGTGTTGCATTTTACGACTGTAGATGTTTAAGGTTGAGGTAATTTCATCCGCTTTTTATATTGTAAGGTGGTTTGATCTACAGCAATGCATCATATTTAATCATGTGTCTGTAGGGTCGCTGCCCTATGAGACATGCGCATCTATAAAGATTTGACTTTTCATGGCCTCAGGAAATCAGCCCTGTTTTCTTTCTAACAGGGTTCTTTAGTTGTTTACTTGGGCAAGGAAGCCTTTGGTTTATCACAGACATTCACATTCAAAATCACTGAATCTGCAAAGGAACTAATCCTGTCAGACAAATGTAATCAAATGTAGTCAAATGAACAGTATTTTGCCCCTGAGATGTAGAAGACTAGAACTGTTAAGTGGAGTACAAGTACCTCATCTATATACTTGAACGTATGTACTTACTTACATCCCTGTGCTTCAAAACAACTGAAACTTCAAAATGCTGGTATCCTATCTGTTAATCAGTTACAGTTGAATTCTATTTGTGTAACTTTTTCTCCATCCAGAAAGCACTGCATGTCTTCCCAGAAACTTTGGTCATGACTCTGTGGTATGTGAGTGTAATTCAACCTACTGTGATAGTGTTGGCTCCATCACCTTGCCTCCTGTGGGTCAGTACTCCTCCTACATGACCAGCATGGCCGGCAGCAGGCTGGAGGCAGGCCAGGGCCAGATCCAGGTGAACGGGACTTCGACAGGTGAGTCATGAGGGCTCACATTGGGATGTCTGTAGTGTTGGAGCAGGTGCAGAGAGTCTCTTTTATTTATGGATCTCTTTCAGGCCTCAGGTTGACTATTGTTGCCTACCAGAAGTACCAGAAGATCAGGGGATTCGGTGGAGCTATGACAGACGCGGCAGCCATCAACATCCTGTCTCTCTCTTCTGAGGCACAGGACCAGCTGCTACGACAGTACTTCTCTCCTGATGGTACGTTAAGTCAAAGAAGAAGAAACTAGTTGGGTAATATGTCAGAAAGGCACACACATTTCTGATTCCTGTTGGTCTATTTTTAATGTGAAAAGGCATAGCAGCCAGGGTTTTTCACATAACAACGGTTGTCCTGCTCCAACGTAATGAAAAATACCTTTCACACATTCTGTGAGGTGTCTATACTGTATGTGCAGGTTAGCTTGTTTCCCACATTAACAGCATCATCATCACCATTGGCACCCACATCGTCCAGCATCAGTCATTCGTGTGCCTGTGAGCCTGTGCTACGTGGTTCAGATCATCATGATATTAATTCAGATATTTTTCTAAGCTTTCTATTTGTTGTAAAACTAACTTTAGTATTTAATTCTGGGTGACACCTTACTTTAACTCCAATATTTTTTATTTATTTATTTCATTACTGCATTATAACCTTATAACCGAGGGTTTAAAGTTGCTGACAAATATATTAATAAACTCTTATGTCTGTTTACAGTTTGATTATAGTGTTATGAATTATTTATGAGTTGTTTGTATAGTCCAGTGTATTGAATTTGATAACAACTTGACCAGAAAATTAATATGGAAAACTGAGCTTGGTTAGTTATTTTTCATTGCAGATTTTCATAATATACAAAAAAACGGACAAAACAGTATACTGCATTATATATACTGATATTGATACACAAATTTGCACAAATACAACATGATGGCATTAAAAAATATGTCACCAATTAAGTTAAACGTGAGTTATAGTAATTATGTGGAGGTTTCAGTTTTTAACAAATATCATCCAGATATTTTTCCTCTAAGCCGCTAAATGATCACTTGATGCTGTCTCTCCATGAGGTATCGGCTACACGGTGGTGCGTGTGCCCATGGCCAGCTGTGACTTCTCCACCCGTCTGTACACATACGACGACACGCCTGGAGACTACAACCTGGACAATTTCACTCTGGCCCCTGAGGACATCAACATGAAGGTCTTTGTCTCTCTCTCACACACATACACATGCCCATCGCTCTCTGCCTCTAACCCGTCCTCCTCCTCCTTCTCCTCTTCCTCGTCTCAGATCCCTCTCCTGCAGCGTGCTCAGGCCTTGTCTCTTCGCCCCCTGTCTCTGCTGGCCAGTGCCTGGAGCGCCCCTGCCTGGATGAAAACTAATGGTGCACTCATAGGAAAAGGCTCTTTGAAGGGCCAGCCTGGGGGCAAAGAGCATAAAACCTGGGCTCGGTATTATATCAGGTGACATGTGGGCCTTTACCTGAGTGGGATGTCACATGCTGGTAATGTCTAATACATAGGAAACTTACTCTAGTGGTCGCTTTATTCTTTCCTCTCAGGTTCCTTGAGGAATATGCTAAATATAACTTGACCTTCTGGGGACTGACCACAGGGAATGAGCCCTCTGCAGGACAGATGACGAACTACAGGTCTCATCTCACATCATATTACGCAGAACTAATCATCATCACGCCTCCTGAATTTTTTACAACAGACTGAGAAGCATCTTTGTCTCGCTGTAGTTTCCAGGCTCTGGGCTTCACGCCTGAGGAGCAGAGGGACTGGGTGGCTCTGGACCTGGGCCCTGCCCTGCACGCTTCAGCACACCCACACACACACGTACTCATACTGGATGACAACCGCCTGCTGCTGCCTCACTGGGCTAAAGTGGTGAGTCCAAGGATGGTGACATAGTGGAAAAGGTCACGGGGAACTCTGCTACATCTGCGGCCACATTGGTGGTGCAGACAAGAAATCAGGAAATAAATCAGTATAAGTAAAAGAAAAAATGGATTAATTCATACTAAAAGATAAGCCTAATGTCTAATACAGTGAAGTAGATATAAAGTAAGATAAATGTGCTTGCATAGTAGAGGAAAGCTAATATAAGTGAAGTTTGGTACCATTCAGTCTGTAGAATTTTTTTTAATCTTGCAGCTTCACATCTTTGGGCTCTGAAGGGATATGGAAGAAAGAGTGTAAAAGTACAGATGTGTCTGAAGAAAGGCGTGTGTGTTCTGTAGTACCTGAGATAGGTTTTGTCTTTCACTGAGAGGCTCCTACACAACAAGACTGTGTCTACAACACAGGTTACTGCAGGATTCATCGTGCTAAACTTAAGACATTTGAAGACGTTTTTATTATATACTACATTTTAGACACATAGACTGCAAAGTAATACAGGTTTCACAGTCATAACCACTATGTATGGAAGTATGATGGAAAACCAGTAGTGATGATGTGGCCTAGAAATGTTTATTGTTATATATTTTCAGTGCATCCCAGCAGCATATTTCTTCTATGATATAATTATTTATGTTAATTTGACTGATCCAGATGAGCAGCATAGTCTGAATGGATACATTTTTAAAGTACATTTTTTTACTGTCTACAACAGGCAAGACAAAACATTAAAAACTATTCTAAATAAAATAGACTGAAATACCTAATAAGGCCTTTTATAAGACTTTTGAAGAGTTTTTAGTATCTGCAGATGAAAAACAGCAGTGCTCCTTTTTTTCCCATGGATTTTATGTGGAAACTCAGATTTATTTTCTCCTCCCCTTTGTCCCTTCAGGTCTTAAATGATATTCAAGCTGGACGGTACATCCACGGTGTGGCAGTTCACTGGTACATGGACAGTTTTGTTCCAGCTGAGATCAGCCTGGGTGTCACCCATCATCTCTACCCAGAGTATTACCTGTTCGGCACAGAGGCCTGTTCTGGCTGGCACCCACTGGACAGAGGGGTGAAGCTGGGCAGCTGGCTCAGGGCTGAAAATTATGCGCATGACATCATAGAGGTAAGTTTGGTTTTTTTTGTTTTTTTTTAGCCAAAGTTTGACGGTTATGCATGTTCAGTCATATGTGTGAATTGACAGGCTGTGAGATGTTCCTGAAAGGTGAATCTCGTCCCTCGATGTTGCAACGCAGGTTTACAGGTTGCAGTCTGCTGCACGGACTCTTGAGAAACTGCCTGCAGGCCATCAAAGCAAGCTAGAACTGGTGTTTTGTTTCTTCTCTCGTCACTCTCTCTCAAAGGAAATTGGACTCCCTCCATTCTATCCCTTTTACATGGGTGCATTCAGACAGCCCAAGAATCAGGAGGGATTTGCGTATGTAGATATATGCTATCCCTGTGACATTTAAACAAAACACCAGGCACCAGTCTGGATTCATTCAAACAAAAGAACACCTCTGACTACAAGGTTACGAAACGCAGGCTAGATAATAAACTGTGGGTGTTTTCTCCATGGCAGGACTTAAATCATTATGTCGTGGGTTGGACTGACTGGAACCTGGCGTTAGACCAGACTGGAGGACCAAACTGGGTTAAAAACTTTGTAGACAGCCCTGTTATAGTGGATGCACAGCGTGATGTCTTCTACAAGCAGCCAACTTTCTATAGCATGGCTCATTTCAGGTAGCAAACTGGGCCTCATGTGATATTTGTTCTCAATGGATGACATATTTCACCTGTACTGTTATTAGAAGGAGGCAGTCCAATGAAATCCACACAAATTCCCCTTTTTACACAGTAAGTTCCTGTGGGAGGGTTCTCAGAGAGTGGGCGTGTCCTCCAATCAGAAAACAAAGTTGGAATACTCTGCCTTCATCAGACCAGATGGCTCAAAAGTCCTCATCATACTCAACAGGTATGTGAAATGTGTTTTGTTTTTGTTTTTTTATTGTGTGTAGATGGTAGGAAATTCACTCCACGGAGCTGTGTGTGTGTGTTTTGCAGGTCACAGTCAGTGATCCAATTTGAAGTGTGGGATCCTGCTGTGGGCTACATCCCCTCCACTGCTCCGGCTCGTTCACTGCTCACACTCGCTTGGAACACGCAGTGATCTTTAATTAAAACCTGTCACCCGTTTGTTTCACCTGAATCACATAAGTATTTTAATTTCAACATGCCACAAAAACTAAGTGATTTATGTTGGCAGCGTCTCATTACCAAAGCAGTTGTTACTTTAATGAACGAGAGCAAGATTATTTTTATCTGTCGTGTTTATCTGCACAGCTTTGGTAATTTCAGTGGTCACTTACATTAACCCTAGAACACTAACGTTAAAATTAGTAACACCATCACTAACGTTGGGTATATTTTACCCGATATAATATCTCGGATAAAATACAGTTTATCACACCAGCGTTCATCATGCCATATAGGACACACAGTGGCCACCTCTTGGTTTTTCTTTCACAGCTGTACTGAGCACACATTTGGTCGAAAGTATCAACACATCCCTTCATTTGGTTGTAAAATTCGATCACTTCAAAATTGTGTGGGTGAAAATCACCCGACGTTAGTGTTCTAGGGTTAATGTCAACTCATTTCTCATCCAGAATCCTGAAATGCTTTTTTTTAAATGTGGGATGGCACCTGTGAGTAATGAAAGTCATTTAAGAGAATGACCTATGTTGAAGTGTAACTGGTGCCTTGATTTCAGCATAGTGTTCTCACTATGTCACATCTGATCATATAAATAATGTACAGTTCGTAAATGACTTCTTCTGTTGCTATTTAATGTTCTAAGTTTAAATAAATATGATTAAGTTGAATGTTTTAAGTATCTTTGGCCATAAAGAGGATATAAAATGACACCTGGGTAAAAGGGGTCACAAACAATGCCATTCAACAGTTTTTCTTGTCAATTTATTAATACATCATAGACATTTTTTCATATATATAATATACAGGTCGATAGCCGGGTATTTCACATTTGTGTCTCCATTCTCAATGTTTTTTTTTTTCCTTTTGCAAACCATAAGTTGTTGGACTAAAATTATTTACATCAAAAAATGATAAAAATGTGGGGGGGAAACATAAACAGAAGGAATAAAATGACAGAGGGATGCCATCTGTTTCATAATATATACACCATGAGGAGTATTTTTAAATCTTAAGCATTACGTAACGGACCGAATGCTGTAATTTTTAAATTTCGCTGTGATGATGTTTGATTTTTTAATTTTGTTTTTTTTTTTCTCAGATGCGGAACAGTTCTGGAAGGCGTAAAAACTCCTTTGCTTTCACCCTATAAGACAGCTTCCATTTACGGACATTAAACAGCAGCCACCCAGAGTGAAAACCCAAAAGTAAAACATTATACCCTTCATTAACAAGACATTTATTGCAGGTGTAAAGGTGTTCATGTTGTCAGATCCAGTCCCAGTAAACACCAAGAGTGAAAGTAACCACTTTAGTATTCAAATATGCCATACAGGGCTCAGTTGCAGGACTCAGTTAATTTGCTGATGAGTAAAGAGGATATGTATGATAAAAAGTTTGGCATTTCCTCACAATAGTGTATCGCAGCAGTGCATTTCAAGAGAGAGAATAGAAGTTTGAAAGAAGAGAAAACATGGTCTTGATCATCAATCTAGGCTGGTTTGTTATTAGGCAAAAAAAAAAAAAAAAAAAGAATCCGAGACCTCAAGTGACTGTTAAGACGTCTGTACGAGTATCTGCATACATGGTTGATGAAAAAGGCATTAAAATAGAAAATAAAAAATACAAAAAAAAACAAACAACAACAACAAAAAAAGAACCATATCAAATATCAGACCGAGATGATTATGACGGCAACAGAGATGAAAAGAGGAAAGTGAGAAGCATTTCGCCTTCTCAGTGCGTTGTTGGATGTAGGCGGGGAGAACCGAGGGATGAGACAGGTGGGCGTCTCAGAAGGACCATCTCTCCTGTGTGCGGGGGTCCATGGAGAGGGAGGGGGACTCTGAAGGGGGCTGGCTGCTGCTGCTGTCTTCTCCGTTCAAACTCTTCCTACACACTGGACATGTGTCATGCTGTGCGGCCATGGAACAGAATATAGATAACATTAGCTTTGGGCAGTTTTAACAAGAATAACCCTTTTATTTTAGGCATATTTTACATGAAGCTCAGGCTGTAATGCACGGATAGTTCAGGGCAGCGTGGGTAAATTAATCCTGCATTTAGCAATCAAAAAAATGCACTGATTTAACTTATTTGGAAAAAAACAACACAGCTTTACTTAATTCTGAGGGTAAGACCGGAGACATGGTTTTGTTACTGTCAATAAATCTCATGAGAGGACCAAAACAAACATCAGGCTGATCCAACTAACTAATAAGTATTTCCTATTGAAATGCATAATAATGATTATTCCTCTGTGCCATTAACCTCCACTGTTGTCCAGAATCTATTAAGAACACATCACTGAGAGACGCTGATGCACCGGGTAGCAAGTTCCTTCAACACAATAAAAACAAAAAAAAAAAAAAGGAAAACGTCAAAACCGCTCATATGGTCCTGGTACAGTACATGCTCACTAAATGATAAATGGACTGCACTTGTATAGCACTATTCTACCTTAAAAAGCACTTTACAGTTTGTATCTCATTCATCCACATACACAGCCACACACACACACACACACACACGACAAAGGCCTGCCATCAGGAGCAAGCCAGACCTCCGTATCTGCCTAAGGACCACTTTGACATGTGGACAGGAGGAGCCGTGGATCGCCAACCCAGATTTTACCTGACGACCTGCTCTGAGCCACAGCTGCCATCTACTGCACCAAATTTATCCACAAATGAAAACAGTCCCACAAAAAATACACAACTTATTCCTGTTAATAGCAATGTTTGCTAAAAACCTACACTGAAAACTTGCTACTACTACTATTAAAGATTTATGTCTTCAGCGTGACAGACACTGGACACTGGACTAATGCATTGTTTGTTTTGGTCTTTTTTTTTTTTTTTTTGGACATGTTGACAAAAACAAAAATGTTAGAATATCGCCAGCCTAATCCTGTAATTTTCTGTGTGGATTACCAGGTAGCCAGCATGGATTCAAATTTCTTTGAGGTCTTAATTTCTCATCTACTGTATTACTATTTCATGGGTTATACGACAATACAATTTATTACATTCTTTGTTGTGACTTACCATTTCCAGCCATGGTACTATACAGTCTGAATGAAAGAAGTGGTTACATGGTAGCTGTCTGACTGGCTCTCCCACTGTGAAGTCCTCTTTGCACACCGGACATTCCATACAGCAGTCTAAAGGAGAAAGAAGGTGATTTTTGCCACCGTTTCTATTACTAATTATCAGTCACTTGGTAAGGTTTTAGTAAAGTACTAAAATATGTAATGCAACAAAACAAAAGTATGGGGGAAAAAAAGGGAATGTGGATTGTCATTTGTTCAGATAATTCAGTTCTCAAAGTCACTGCAAAAGCTGGGCTGCACAGTTACAGCTGAGTGGTAAAATAGGACGACAAACTGAGAAGAGGAAGTCAAGGGGACCAGGGCTACAAGAGGACTTGGAAGAAAAACTGAGGATGTGAGAATATCAGCAGGCAAAAAACATGTCACTTTAAAGTAATTTATAAAACAAACTGTTGATAGTCTCATGGTTAATAGGCATTTTGTCCCAAACAGACACGGCTGCAGAAGTGTCTCTTGGCAGGCTATAAACATAAGTCACTTTTTTAACTTTTCATAATGCATGTAAAGGCTGCAGAGTCTTCCAAAAAAATAAACATGTATTTATATCATGAGAATGTGTTATTTGTAATTATTTAAAAGGTGAGAGATTTTAAAGCTGCAACCTGGCTTAAATCATTACTTTAAAACTAGCCAGCAGCATCTAAACGCATATTGATACCTTTACACACAAACTTAGTAATAAATTCACAAAGAGCCTGTGCAACCCAAGTTGAGTCACTACTCAACTTGGTCTAATGGTCTAAATACAGTTATTCCACACAGAGAATAAGACTGACAACTCCAACCATGCCCATGTGCAATAATGCAATTTGTACTTCAGGAGCAAGTCCAGAGAAACATGAAGAGACCAAGTGAGACAAATGTAATTAAAAAAAAAAAGAAGAAAGTGCCGACCTGCTTGTTCCTGAGAGATACTGACAGTTGGGAGAGAAGAGATCTTCTCTTTCTCTGCTGGAGGAGGTCCTGCGTTCTCCAGCTGCCCTAGTAACTACACACAGAGAGACACACGTAAACTTCAGAGAAAAGAAAACACAACATAAAGTTGGAGTCAAGTTCTATTATATTCGATTTACCTGTGTTATCACAGCGTCTAACCCTCCCTGTCCCCAGGCGTAATCCCCGGGGTTAGAGTGCAGCATCCCCGTCCTGAGACAGACACAGACCAAACAAGTTAATAATAAGAAGAAGAAAAGAAAAAATAGCTGTGTGACACTGTGAGGCTACTGTAATATCATCTTACCATGAGAGGGGAGGTGAGCCAGGGACCCCAGAACTGGCAAAGAGACCAGTAAGAAACTGTTGTACAATCCTGAGACACAGACAGAAAATATATAACAGTTAATGTCATTGCCAAACATAAGAACAGTAAGAACAGCTTGCAGGATTGTAAGAGCATAAATAGCACTGTCATTATTATAAGTGGGAGTATGCAAATTGGAGAGGAGAGCCACTAGGTTGGTAAGGAAGACAGAAGAGGCAGAAGTCAAACTGCTCAATTACTCACCCCTCCACAGCAGGTGAGCGGTCTGGCCTACTGCTACCTCTGGACCGGTATCTCCTCTGGCTGTGAAGGCGAGGGGGACGTCCTGGTCCCCAGTGGTCGCCAGTTCCTAGTAAACCCCCCATGGGTCCCCCTAGGCCTGCTGGGACTGACCCCCCAATTGGTCCCCCTCCCAATCCCCCCAGGTCACTGAGACCCCCCAAACGGCCTCCAGGGAGCCGAGGTTCTGAGTCAGGCGTGTCACCGTCTGTAAATGGCCGCTCCAGCAACAAAAGGTGCCATAGCTACAGGTATATCGGGATTAGACAGGATTGGGAGAATACAAAGGGATTTTTAAAGATAGGATAGCATGCAGCACAATGGGAAGCCAAGAGGGAGAGCCAATGTGCAACAACAAAAGAGAGGAGAGGGGAGACAACAGAACGGTGAGAGGAGAAGAAGACAGGAGAAAAGAAGATAAATTTAATCACAACACATAAACTGATTGTAATAAATCCTCTTCACCCCCTTCCCCACCCTATTCTCCCCAAAATCCTTCTGAGCAACTCGTACCTCTGCAAAGTGTGTGGCTGTGTCATCTATCCCATTAGCGCCACCCTCTAGGAGACTGAGGGGAAATGCGCACAGGGGGAAAAAAGGCACATTATTAGCATCATCCTCTGAATCCTGCACACATGTTCAGGTTCAGGTTCAGTGCGAGCCTGGGACAAAACTGCATCATGAGTCTATGAGTCTACAATGTTCTACAGCACAAGATATGGGTTTTTGTAAACAAACAACAAAAGCAGGCAGATGAGCTGTCAGACGTCTTTTCTTTTTTGGCTCTTGTTTACACGGAAACATCTGACAACTCATGTACCTGCTTTTGTTCCAGACTAACACTAAAAGGCCTTGACATTTCATGTTATTTTGGAGACATGAGGTAAATAGCCAGAATAACATATGTCCCTTACCTGGAGTCTTCTGTGACTTCCTCTATGAACCCTGAATCACATCTTGGACAGATGTACTCCTGGAAAGAGTCACCATAAAGGCTAAGTCACACAGGAGTCATGCAGCTTAGGAAAAATGAGCATTATTATTTCTAGAAGGCAACATATTCAGATCTTTCAGTCATTCAGTCTTGTTTGTCTGAACGACAGTCCCCAGCCCAAAAGATATTCAGTTGACAACAATGAAATGCAGAGAAAAGCGGCAAATTATTAAAACATTTCTGTTTTAAAAATGACTAAAACAAATGAATTATTATAAAAGGAGTCAGAGATTAATTTTCTGTCACTTCACCAGAGACTGACTGACTAATTGTTTCAGCTCTACTTCAGTAAATTCATTATGTGCAGAAGTGTTATGACTTTGATATCCAAATGAAAAATCAAAAGTAAATAACAAGAACAAACACACAAAAGTAGATGCCTGTTGTTTTACACATGTAAAAGGTTCCACACTGTATTTGCCATGTTGTGATATATTTCTATCTGGAAAATATTATTTTATATTCCATTCTTCATTGAATGGGATCATAAAAACATTATGGTGAGTGATTTGGAACAGAACAACATTTTGTCAGTCAGTCTTTGAAGGAAAACATTTAGATTTGTATGTTGGCCAGTGATTTATGAATGTATCCTCGGAGGTAGAGCTGGTCCGCCAATCACACCTAAAGCATGTAGTGTAAGAGAATAAGAAAGGCACTATAGACAGTTTGCACGGATGGATCTTATGTTGTCCCCTCAATATGTAAAATTTTAGGGATCAAAAACCAGGGTCATGGAGTCCTGATTGGCTGAGAAAGCCTTTGGTAAGCAAAAACAGTTTAAGTGAGCTGTGTGTCATTTTCTCACAGAAAGGATATCACATATATTGCATAAATAAGCAAATGACTGAGGGATGGTCCTTGGGATTTACTGTCATAGTGTGGGGCGCTGCAACTCAATTCAATTCAATTCAGTTTATTTATATAGCGCCAATTCGCAACAAAAGTTATATCATGACACTTTCCAATTAGAGCAGGTTTAGACCAAACTCTTAATTAAATTGTAATATAGAGAAGGCAGAAACCTCAGACCAGACCCCGAGTCAAGATGGGCGGCCATCTGCCTTGACCGGTTGGGTCGAGAGAGAGAGCGAGAGCAGGAGAGAGAGAGAGAGAGAGAGAGAGAGAGAGAGAGAAAGAGAAAGATAGACAGACAAAGGGAGAGAGGGAGAGGGGGGGTGAGGCGTGAGAGAAGGAGCACACAAGCAGAAATGCATAGCAGCAGTAATAATACCAGAAGTATTGGAACTGTAGATAATGATAATGACAATGAAGTATACAGAAGGTATTACGGTGATTATGATAGCAATATTAGTAACAATAATAATGGTAGCAGCTGCAGCAGAGTAGTAATAGATTTAAGGTAGATTATGACTAAACAGTAGTAATCGCATTAAGTTTCGAGCAGGACCGCAGCAGGAGGTCCAACCACGATCCATGGGAACCTGCGAGACAAGAAAGCACAAGGACTCCAAGGAAGAAGTTGAGTTAGTGATATGCATTAATGGGACATAAATGTGTGCAGAAGGAGAGGGAGAGGAAGAAAGAGCTCAGTGCGTCATGGGAGGACCCCTGGCAGTCAAAGCGTATAGCAGCATAACTAGGGGGCCGGCCTGGGCCGGCCCTAACTATAAGCTTGATCAAAAAGGAAGCTCTGGTGGGATAATAGGGAACTATCAACTCTTTAAGATATGATGGTGCCTGACCGTTCAGGGCTTTATATGTGAGGAGAAGAATTTTAAATGCTATCCTGAATTTTACAGGTAGCCAATGTAGAGAAGCCAGTACAGGAGAAAAATGATCTCTCATGCTGGTTCTTGTGAGTAATCTTGCAGCAGCATTCTGGATTATCTGGAGAGTCTTTATAGATTTATTGGGGCAGCCTGATAGAAGGGAGTTACAATAATCCAGCCTAGAGGTAATGAATGCATGAACTAATTTTTCTGCATCTTTCTGACTCAGAATGTGCCTAATTTTTGCAATATTGCAGAGGTGAAAGAATGCAGTCTTTGAAATATTCGATATGTGTGAGTTAAAGGACATATCCTGGTCAAAGGTAACTCTTAAATTCCTCACAGTGTAGCTTGAGGCAACGGCTAAGCCATCTAGCATTGCTATATCACTGGATAATTTGTTTCTAAGGTGTTCAGGGCCCAGAACAATAACTTCAGTTTTGTCTGAATTTAGAAGTAAAAAACTGCAAGTCATCCAGGTTTTCATGTCATGCCTGAAGTTTAGTTCAGTTAGTTCAGTTTAGCTGATTTGTTTCTTCTGGTTTCATTAACAAGTACAACTGTGTGTCATCTGCATAACAATGAAAATGTATGGGGTGTTTTCTGATAACATCACCGACAATGGGGAGCATGTAAAGGGTGAATAATATTGGCCTGAGGACAAAACCTTAGGGAACTCCATGACTAACTTTTGTGAGTGTGGACTATGTATCATTAACATGAACAAATTGAGATCGATCTGATAAATAAGACTGAAACCAGCTTAATGCAGTTCCTTTAATGCCAATTAGGTATTCCAATCTGTGCAATAAGATGGACTGGTCAGTGGTGTCAAATGCAGCACTAAGGTCCAACAGTATAAGGACAGAGATAAATCCCTTGTCTGATGCCAGTAGGAGGTCATTTGTGACTTTGACCAATGCCATTTCTGTGCTATGATGAGCTCTAAAGCCAGATTAAAAATTTTCAAATAAGTTATTATTATGAAGAAAGTCACATAGCTGATTGGCGACTGTTTTTTCCAAGGCTCTTGGAAAGAAATGGAAGGTTGGATATCGGTCTATAGCTGCTTAAAACCTCTGGGTCAAGTGTGTGTTTTTTAAGGAGAGGTTTGGCTACAGCTACTTTAAAGGACTGGGGTACATAGCCTGTTATTAGGGACAGATTGATCATGTCTAATAGACAGGTGCTAAGTAAGGGTAAAACTTCTTTGAGTAGCTTAGTAGAGATGGGGTCTAAGAGGCATATTGTTGGCTTGGATGGATATATAAGTGAACATAACTGATGAGGGTCAATAGGCTAGGAGAAAAGCAGTCAAGATGACTATCTGGTTCTACTGTTGTTTCTAAGGTTCCAGTGTTTGTATGTCAATCGGTACCAGTAGGTGTTGAATTTTGTCTCTAATGTTGCTGCAGTCTGTTGGCTCAGTGAAGACATGCCACAGGACTGAGAGGGCCTGAGACAAGCAGGCCAGTTTAGAGTCAGTGACATGGCAAGCTGGAATGACCCTCAACCATACAATAAAAATACAGATTCAGCTGACAAGATAATCTGGTGGACTGACTTACTGACGCAATGACTGCTGGCCAATAACATGCAATATACACTCAGTTGACGGTTTAAAAGGTATGAACTCATTTATATCAACCAAGCTGGATTTAATATGAAATATCTCGGTATTAGAGCAGCAACTATTTTAATTATTTTCAATGATTAAGCTGCCAATAATTTGATTATTTAATGAAGATTAAAATTCCCATCACAGTTTCCTAAAACATAAGATAACATCTTAAAATTGTTTCTTCTGTCCAACCAGCAGACTAAAACCAAAACATTAAGTTTATTATCAAAAACGCTATAAAAAAACAGCAACTCTTCATCCCTGACATTGACTGACATTGTCGTTTGATAATGATTACCCAGTTAATAGGTTATCCAACATGTTGTCAATTCTCTTTTCACCAAGTGATAGACTAATCAACTAATCGTCTAAGCTCTTTTTGTTTTAATACAATATAAGTGAACAGGAATGCAAACTAGGGTTTTCAAAATGATCAGTAACTGAAATTAACACATTTCTACAACTGTTTAAACAAACCCATTATAACCTTCATGACCTCAGGATATACTACAGTGCTGATGTATTAGACTACTGTTAGCCAGGTGTACCTAATAAACTGGCAACTGGGTGTAAATAGGAAACCCTCTCAACTACTTAGGGTGTGAAAAGTGCATGTTTAATTCATCCTGGGTTTAGTAAGTCTGACAAGATGTGGGTCAAGCCAGCGTTTAGCTCTAAAACTGAAACTAAAACGAACCTTGAGCTTAAATGTTTATATGTTCCTGAAAATTCCCCAGCTCGTCCTGGCAAATATTTGCCTCACAACAAACAAAAACAGAAAACAAAAGTAGCCAATTATCAGTCAGCTAACGTTAATACAGTCTATAATCATATGTCATGATAAAAACACAGACCCTCTTCTCTCAGCTGTTTGTGTTGTTTCGTGCAAAACACAAAATCCCCAAGCTGTCAAAGCAAGGCGTCAAGTACCGTGCTTGGACTAAACTGTCTCAGACATGCAAGCCCAACGAAACCTCGACATCTGCTTATGTTGCCTGTTTTTTGGACGAAGACATTGGCGAGTGTCACGAGTTTATTTAGAGAGTTAACAACAACAAACGCTGCTAACTGCTAACTGGCTAGCTGGTGTTGAGCTGTAGCAAGCAAGCGAAACAAACGGCGTTTTGGAGAAAGACCGACTTGTCAACCGCACATTTTATACAAAACAGTACGTCAGGCAAAGAAAGAAAAACATCGGCCTTACCGGGAGTTTGGGGTTCACTTCTCCCTTACAACAGTGACAGAAAAACCGATGCGGTGGAACAGCCGCAGCCTCCGCCATCTTCCCCCCTGAGCTACTCAAACACTGACGTCGGTCCTCCACAAACTGAAGGCAGCTGTCCACCTCCGCCCCGGCATGCACCGCGGCACTGCTGGGCAAATCCAAGCTAGCAAACCCAAAGAGCGGAAGCGTTGTTGTGCTGTCAACGAGAAGCCACATGTGTTCGATCCTCGGTGTGCGGGATGCTTAAAAGCAAGGACTTCATCTCTCCAGACACTTCACTCTCGAAAAGGTCTGTGAAATGTGAAGCAGAAGACGTTTCAGTTAGCTATCAGCTAGGTTAGCTTTTAAAGTGTTTCTCCAGTCTGGTCAGCCACCAGTTCACTTTTTTGCGACGGCAATAATAAGCTTTGTGCCCTTTAACTCTTTTATGCGTGTGTTCATGCCCGAGTGTCTGTGTATTCGTCTGTTTATAGTGTCAACACGAATGACAAGCACTGTGTAATATTTATATCTACACTGTCAAGCAGTTTCTGTTTCTGTACAGCATAGTCCAACATTTAAACGGTTAGGAACTCATTTGAACTCATGTTTTCTTATGTTGGAAATCACCTCCAATCAATCTAACGTGGACAATGGCCAGTTCAAGCTTCTTATCTCAAAGTTAACCATGGGTAATAACTTAAAGAAGCACTCAGCTGCTTTAGTACTGCTCTTCCGAACAGTTTTGAGAGACAAATAAACCAAAGAGTGGTTCAGATCAGAGCAGCATAAGTCGGGGTATGGTGGACTAAGCAAGCTCCAAAAATGATAAAATCAAAATCTTATTGGTACTGAAAGGAAAAGTTTGTCTTTGGGTTTTGGGCTTCTGGTTGGACAAAACAAGATATTTGGAGAAGGTACTTTAGCCTCTTGTAAATAGGCTTTGTTTACTCTCAGGTAAATAGGAAGTCACATTAAGGTAAATAATAATTGTTGGATGAGTCAATAATGAAAACAGTCATTAGCAGCCATTATTGTTGCTATGTACAAAGTAGACAGAGAGCCTTTTTCTGTTTCAAGGTTCTTGATGGTTGAAAGCTTAATTCTCAAGACAACATCAATGCACCTGACACGACTTCTCCAAGTCTCAGTCTGACCACTTCTGGAGGAAAACAACACCTTCCAGTAAAGCACATGTGTAAATAATAACATTTAACAATTAAATTAGTGATGGTTGAATTCTTTTGAGCTGCCTCCTACATTGTTGGGGTCCTGGTGCAGTTCATGCAGGCCCTCTTTCACACTGCCATGGTGTGGCCATTTAGTGGTGGACACTATCAAAAGGAAATGTAGACTTTTTAAAATGCAATAGCGATATAATGCACGCGAAACCATATCGTGACTGATGGTCTTTCACTATTTGTTTCTGTAATATCTGGTAACAAGATGCAAATTTATAATTTCTCTTGGTATATTTTTTTATATGGGAGCACATAGCAACCAGTGGTTTGCCCATAGCAACAGTAGTCCTCCTCCAACATAATACATTTCACACATTGGGTAAAATAGACTTCTTTTCCTGTAAATTTCTTGCAGTCGTGACAGTCTGTGTTATGCCAGTATTTGCCTTCCATGTGTGACCCTTTCTTTGGCAGGCGTCTACTTCACACCTGTTAGTTGGCAAACACTTTGGTCCTAATTATGCTTTTATTTAGTGGTTTATTAGCAACATTGTCCTGGAAATGTTAAGCCCAGTCTACACTACATTATACTCTGTATATTAAAAGCACATAGACAGAGTTATACTGACAGTTGTGGTCACACAGGTGTTTAGTGTAGGTTGCTGGGAAACTTGTATTCAGCCTAGACGTGAGACCTTTTCTTCACCTTTGTGTACTCTTGTGTGTTTGTGTGAGCAGATGACTGCCCAGGAGGTGCGTCTGTGTGGTCTCCTGCTGCGGGAGCACTTTGGAGAAGTGGTGGAGAAAGTGGGAACACACCTGCTCAGAAGTGGAGCACAGAATTTAAGAACCCTCATTCATGAGACTGGCATCTCATTGGACCTGGTACCACTCCTACACTTACTGTCACCAGGCTCCTACTGTCTCTACTTCACACCATAAAAATATCATTACACATTATATCTTTAGCAGTATATACCCTACGTCTCAACATTTTTGAGCAGAGTTAACAGTCCAGCCTTTGTGATTACATTGGTGGACATTCAAGCCATTGTAGGCATAATGTTCAGTGTGTTTACATACAATAATTATTCCACACTTGCAGCAAATTATGCAGTAGTTTTTGCATCATCAGTTTAAAGGCAGAACTCAGTGTCTGTTCAAGAAGCCTGATTACATGGCCACATATAGCCTTAGCTGTGATTTTGAAATAATAATAAAAAAAATACCAGTTTTTATATGTTTTCTTCTTACTTGTTTCCCCTCCCCTTTTTTGTCTGCGTTGTAGGTTAAGAAGTCCCTGTGTGTGCTTGTGCAGCACGGGGCTTGTGTGTTCACCTCAGGCCGTAGAGGACCTGGGAGCCCCACAGAATATCGGGCCAGCTGTGATTGGATTCTGAGAATTCTGCGATACCCACGCTACATCTACACAGCCAAAACCCTGTACGGTGACACCGGAGAGCTAATCATAGAGGAGTTACTGCAGAGAGGTGAAATGACCATGAGCAGTACGGTTAAGACAGTCGCTGACCGGCTCACACAGAACATGGAGGGTCAGTATATCTGTCTGTCTCAGTCACCCACGTTCATACACTGATGGCAGAGGCTGCCAGATACCTGCTTGCTCATCAGGTGTGATTCAGTGCTTCCTATCCAAAACGCTCAATGATTTTTCTTTGCCATTCACCCACTCACACAGTGATGGAACAGCCATTTTGGGGCAAATTTGGGGTTCAGTATCGTACCCAAGGACGCTTGGAGATGTATCCGGAGCTGGGGATCAAACCATCGACTTTCCATATAAAGCTTTAATGTTGCCTGCAGATTTGTGAAGAAGTGCTTTGATTTGGGTTTACCCTCTCACTCCTCTCTTGGCTCAGAATCCATATTTGGTCAAAAGCCTGCCGTGGAAAGCAGGCAGGACCACCTAACACCTGTCAGTCACGCAAAGATGCTCCGAAATACAAACTACTGCAGCAGTTTTCTCTCGTCTTTCCTGTTGCTCTAGATGGCTGCAGCATGGATTACAGTGAAGTGTCTTCTGCCTTCGCCAAACTGGTGGAGACCCATTTTCTTCAGCGCTGCCCTCCAATGACAGGAGCAGGAACAGCAGACAGTGGCACTCCAGCTGCCCCTGCTACCCCTGCTATCCCCGCTACCCCCAGTACTCCTGCTAGCACTGCCTTGCCCACACCAGAGAGCTTCCCGGACTGTTACAGGGTTCCTCATGTGACACTCATAGGGAAAGGCAAGCGGCGACTGTCCAGTGAGGATGGAGAGGACCAAAGGAATG
This sequence comes from Scatophagus argus, assembly GCF_020382885.2. Lineage (NCBI taxonomy): Eukaryota > Metazoa > Chordata > Actinopteri > Scatophagidae > Scatophagus > Scatophagus argus. Next base: position 15,804,567 of record NC_058501.1, read on the forward strand.
CAAAGAAAGCAAAAACAGAATCAGAGGTGGGCGTTTGGTTAGTTACACTTTAAACACATTTGGAGAACTTTTAAAACTTCAGTTATCTAATTTCCCTGTCCTTTAAGTACATTGTGTTTCTTATCTTTTTGGTGACCTCTCCATTTGCATGTTTCTTACGCTCAGACACACGGGGATGAAGGGATTTACTGGCAGGTGAATTTTGAGAGGTTCCATCTCCACTTCAGAGACCAGGCCATCATCAGTGCTGTAGCCAATAAGCTGGACCAGGTCAGGTTTACACATGGATGCTTCAATTACATTGTTTAAAAAATAGTCACTTACACTTACTGACTTTCTTCCTTCAGTTATATAAGAATATTGTCATGTTATATGTAGCAGTCAGCAACTGGTTAGCTTAGCTTAGCATAAAGACTGGAAACAGGGGGAAACATTTGCTGTACAGGTGGTATCAATTCTTGTCCCTTGCCTAGCAAGATAGCACCAGTTATTATTATGGTTATTTCTGATTTTAACTATTGTCTTTCTGAATAATTTTGTCTTAATATCTCAGACTAGCAGTGAGATTGTGAGGACGATGCTGAGGATGAGTGAGGTTACGACCTCTCCCACAGCCACCTGCACAAAGCCCCTCTCAGCCAATGAGATCTTCAGGTCCCTCCCAAGTAGTTACAACATTGCAAGACCCATCTTAGACCAGTACCTCACGCTACTGGTTGATGACCCGGTATGAGCAGCTTGAGCCACTGGTTACCTTTTTCTAATCTTTTCTTCTCACAAGATTTTTCTTTAAAGGTGCTTGTCTTTCTTTTCCTAGATGGAGTTTGTGGGCAAGGCTGGTGAAAGTGGAGGAGGGATGTACGTTGTCAGTATCCTTTTTTTTTTTCTTTAAGAGGGTCCTTGTAGAGGAACCGAACCAGCACGCTGTTTTTGTGCAATTTAATTTAATGAAACACCAAGCATGGATGCTTTTCTTAATTCACCTCTCAGATCTACACAGAGCACTGGCAAATCTGGCTCGTGCCACACTTGAGTCTGTAGTACAGGAAAGGTAAGTGAGGGAGTTTTGAAATTGTGCAAACATGCAATTGTCTGATTTAATTAGTTTTAATCTGTCATCAGATTTGGATCCCGATCAGCACGCATCTTTCGTCTGCTGCTAAGGAAACGTCACCTGGAGCAGAAGCAGGTGGAGGATTTTGCCATGATTCCAGCCAAAGAGGCAAAAGACATGCTCTACACACTGCTTTCACAGAATCTGGTCCAGCTACAGGTACATGCATCACATGTGAAGATGGTCTCACAAATCTTCTCTTAGCATCTGTGTGTTCTTACTAAACTATTACCCAACTCTGTATTTTTAAGAAGAACTTTAGAAGTCGTCTTCCCTTCTAGCTGCTGCCAGACATGATTTGTAACTTTGACAAAAATAAGAGGACATGCTGAACGCTGTGATGGATTTAAATATACAAAAGCAAGTTTCGAATCTCTTCAGGCCAATTTTCTGAGTGAGTGACTGCCTGGAAAGTAGAATTTATCCCAAAAAAACCCAAATCTCATCCAAAAACCTGCTTTGAAAATTATTTGGCATACGTTTTGAAGATGCACTGATTGAATGAGATATTTTTACAACTAGATATACAAAGCATCCCAGGCTTCTCTGTGGACAATGACACAGGAATATTTTGATAAAAGTGACTATTTTGCAGTTTCACTGACATGTTGAAAATTTAAACAAGGACACCCAGACTGTTTGAGTCATCAGTTTGAGGGAGCAGCATTAGTTCTTGTTCTTTAATCTACCGACTCAGTCTCTCTGAACAGACATATTTTTTTTTAAACAGGAAGTGCCAAAGACTCCTGACTATGCACCCTCTCGTACCTTCTATCTTTACACTGTCAACCAGCTCCAGACTGCAAGAATGCTGCTTCAGAACTGCTACAAGGTAAAACAATGAACATGCTGTAAAAAAATTACTTCTAATTCTAATAACATGACTTTTTCCTGATTTTGCCCCCTCTAATGTCTAATGTTTCTGAACATTTTTCTCTGCAGACGGAGGCAAACCTCATAGAGCGACGCCTGTTTGAGACCAAAGAGAGCAAGTAAGTTCATCGTAACCGCCTGCCCCCGTGTTTGCTGCATCACTCTCTCTCTGTCCTTGCCAGGCAGATAATTTCACATGATCAGCTTTCAAAGTTGTCTTACTCGCACACTGTATCACAGATATGTGGCTGATTGGTTTTCTGCTCGCCTGACAGGCGTCTGCTGGAGAAATCCCAGCGAATTGAGGCCATTCTGGCATCTCTGCAGGCCAGTGGGGCTGAGCCTGAGCAGCTGACGGAGGTCGAGGAGATGATCACTGCCCCTGAAAAGCAACAGCTGGAGGCCTTACGGCTTCACATTAACAAGTAGGAGCACAATGCTAAACTACAGCTCCATTTTCCGCAGGTTTCTCCACTTGGTGTCGTGTCTGTTGGTGTTACTATCCTCACTATTGTTCTTTTCCCTTCCAGGTTAGATTCAGCAGAGAACCAGGTAGATGAAACCATCTTTATACTAGAATCGTACATCAACTCCACTGTCACAAGTTAGGAGTCTGTGTGACAGCTCAATCACAGTGCTTTTGCTGTGCCTTTTTGTGTAAGAATGCTCAAGTGTGGCTGTTTTTATAGTTTATAAGATTGGATTGTTTCAGTTTTGAGTTAGATAAAATCTGAATAGATTTTTTAGCTTGTTATTGAATATATCAGCAAGCAGGAACTGAATAAACTGAGCACAAGAATACTTCTTTACAACAGTTTTAATTTCAATAAAGAACAAACATAAAACTGTAAGACAAACACAGGACAAAGTGTTGATTTGAAATGTAAAACCATGGATAAGTCTGTATATTAAATAGAAGAACTGTGGTTTAATACACTTTGTGTTTTCCTTAAAATAAGAAAAAGATCATTTACATAAGTGCTCCCGACCCTGGAAATAGCGGGTAGTGCATTTCTGTTGGACCCTCAAATGCTCTCTTTGGTCCTGGAGGTCCCTGTTGTGTATGATTGTCCAGTCCAAACCCAGGGCCATCTGTGTGCCTGGTATGAGGTGGACTCATGGTAGTCGCTACAGCGAGTGACTGTTGTGATGGCAGCAAAAGCTGGGCTCAGTCCTCATGGTTTTCATCCTCTCCTCTCTGTTTGCGTGTGAAGAATCCCAACTGAAAAGAAGTGAGGTAGAGATTAATATTCTGTCCATAAAACTTTTGTTCTTCTGAAGAAATATGTGGGTAAGCGTGACATGAAAATACCTTCCATAGTATGAAAATGATAAGGGCCAATAGCAGCAAGCCTCCAATGATGCTACCAATCAGAATCCACAGCGAGATGGGAATGGCTCGGCCTCTTAGCACCTCCAGTACAGTCTACAGAAGAATAGATAAAGTGAGAGATTAGAGTTAGATAAAGTTAAGTTAAAGTAAGAGAAAGTAAATGCTACTCAAAATCCTGCTGCTGTCTTCTTACCTCCCTCCAGACTGTTTCTGTGCCCAGAGTGATGAGGTTAGTCTCCTGAGCTGCGAGGCGGTAGGCACCTATTATCCTGACTGACTTATATTTGGCCTACAAAAACAGAAATGGGTTATTACCAGTGTTTGAGTCACAGGACAGAAAGAAAATGGTCTGAAATAAGAATCTGCGTGCTGTTGTGTGTCTCACTTTTCTGAAAAAATCATCATGAACTCTGCGGCTGACACGAATGACGGCAGCCTGCCCTTTTAGAAGCTGCTGGACCTCGCAGACGACTTCCGTGCACCATGACCTGCTACAGTTCTACACACATAAAAACAGCAGCATTTTAACATGTACGCCAGTGCTGTGCAGTATTCAGTGGCTGCGGTGCCTTCAGGGGTCTTACCAGTATGTCATTCTGCATCATGTCTTCAGGATGAAGGGCGCGTACGTCTCTCTGTCTGGCCTTCAGCTGGGCCAGATCACTCAGCACACTGCAGTTCACCCCTGTGGCCTATAGGGCAATTTAAATATGTCAGATACGATCTAAAAGAGAGACAGAAACACTCACGAGGCAGCACTACTCACGTTGTATGAAAAGACATCAGTGACAGTCATGAAGACTCTGTCTCCTGCGGCCACAGAGGGCAGATGCAGCCTGAGCTCCAGATTACTCACAGAGTAACAGCCGAGGTTCTGCAGCTACGGACACAAACAAAAGTGCTCTAATTTTCCCTTGTCTTGTTTTTTAGTGCAGTGATGACTCATTTTTTTGTTGTTTACTGGGAACTTTACAACAAATTGATGCCCTGGGTTTGTAAAATTAGCATGTGGGTCATAGCTTTACCCTGAGGTGTGTGTAGAACTCTGGTCCGATTGCCTCCGACACTGTTCGAGTGGGGTGGACCTCATATCGGTTCAAATTAGAGTCACTGCACATTAAAAAAAAAAAAAAACAGAAAAAAGCACACAAATACGTAAACATAAACATATTTAACAGATAAATATATTTAAAGTAGCTAAAATATCTGATTGTAGAATAATACATAAAGTATCCTGTGTGCGAACATACCTGCTTATAAACAAGTCTGGTTCATACTGAACAAAACTCTGCAGCTGAACGCTGTTGTCCCCCATAGTGTCATCTCGCTCCACACTGTCACTGTAAAAGAACCAGAGTGTTTTGTCAAGTGCACTTTAAGTCTCTTGCTGTGGAAAAATCCTAAATAATCTTTTGTTTATTTGCGTTTCGGGAATTCATGAACTGAGAGCTACCTGGCAGCGTTTAGCTTCATCTGAACTCGACTATGTAGAGATGTGCAGCTGAACTCAAATTCCAACATGAAGTTAACCTGCAAGCAAACAACAACAAAAAAAGAGAACAGGCTTCTGAAATGACACATTTCACCTGGAGGAAGTGAAGCATGAGTGGGCTGACTTGAGAGAGTGATACAGCTATTTCCTCGGCACAGACGTACTTTTGACTGGGAGCGAAATACGGGATAGCTGACGTTACATGAGTGGCTGTTGGCACCAAGTGCTGTACACTCAATCTTGAAGTGGGCATCCTCCTACATGAAAAGAAAAGAAAGTGAGAAACAGAATTTGTGCTTTAGCTTGTCTGTCTGTGTAAATGTTTAGGGTGAGATGTAGGTGAGTTACACGTGCTGCATGAGTTAAGTGTATGTGTGTGGTTTACCCGAATGCTGAGGCTAGAGAAGTGCAGGTTGCGTGAATAGTGCAGCGTCAGGCTGGTGTTGTAGGCGTTTTCCAGTCTGTTCTCAAGCTGCACCTCCACCGCCAGACGCCTACGAGGGCTGCGAATCACATAAGGCTTCTGTCTGCGGAGAAAACACAATGAAAACTCACTGAAATTCTGATTTTTATCAACTTCATGTGGAAAGAAAAGAGAACAGAGGATTATCTTAAATCTGTACCTTGTCCCAGAGATGTCCATTTGAGCCTGCAGCACTAGGTCTGTTGTACACACATCATCCTCACCGCAGTCCTTAAAGAACTGGATCTGAACAGAACAGCATGTTTGATGGAGAAAAGACAAGGGAATACGATGCAGTAAAAACACAGAAAAATCAGTCATTGTTGTGCCACTCACAGATTTCTTGACACTTGTTGGCCAGCCTTCATCCAACACTGGACCGCTCTCTGTATTGTTGATCTTAAACCGCAGTGAGAAGCTAATTGGACGGATGTAATCTGCTGTGTCCTGTGATAAAGAGAGTAAAGAAACCTGGTGTCTCACTTTGACCTGCTGCACGCGTTAATGCCTGATGTTTTAGTGTCAGCCTTGTGGTTCATGTGTGTACCAACACTCACATAGACATGGAAGGGCAGTTTGTAGCAGACAGTTTGTCCTGTATGAACCCGCACTGCCAGCTGGGTCTGTCGGTGGGAGCTGTCATCAAATAGTGCCCTCGCAGACAACTTCCTGTCATCCAACATGGCCGATACCCACAGGTCTGAGGAGGGAGAAGGCAGTCACGACAGATGGTGAGTGTGGGAGAATTCCCATCGTAGTCATTGGCGAGTTTAGCCAATTCAGAACACTGTGCAGTGATGGTTACAGGGATTGGAGAAGACAAGCCTGTGAATTCCGGATTAATAAAAAAACTAAAGTATTATACCAAAGCTGTTGCTGTGTTGCCCAGGGGAGCGGGAGACAGTTGTGAAGCAAGCGGTGGCATTGAGGCAGGCTGATTCTCTGCCACCCCTCTGGCAGGTCTTCTGAATGACGTTGATGGAGTGCGGCTGGAAGGACAGACTCACATTGATCTGGACTATGCTTCGAGAGCTGAGGACGGGGGGAGAGTGGAGGATAAAAACTGGATTTAACTTCTAACTATGTGACACCACAGAAATGTAGAAGCCAGTAGATGATGATGATGAATCTACATATGGAATTAAATACGGATATTTGATTTGATGTGATTTATTTTCTTTAATGTGGGAACTAGCTAGCTATAGTCAATGCATTTTATTTGTTGATTCAGTGATGGTCTAAAACAAGAATTGTTGTGGCAATGCACCTCTTTGCCTTTACCCACCTGAGCAGCACAGCGCTGCCCTGCGCTCCCACTGCCAAGTCTATAAGCTCATCTCCATCCAAGTCCAACCGAGCACTCACACTGCGGCCAAAATACTGCAGGGAGGGGGAAATCGACGACCCTGGAATGCGCTAAGAGGAAACAAAAACAGAAATGATTTTGAATCCTCAAATACACCAGTGACAATGTGACTGTAGGCAAAAGGCATGTACCTGCTTATAACTGTGGATGATGTAAATGCCGTCTCCGTGGTAGACATAGATGGCGCCCCTGTGTTCGTCCTCCAGCGGGGCTCCCACCAGCAGGTCAGTGAAGCCATCGTGGTTGAGGTCTGGGGCGGCTGCCAACGTATAACCAAACCTGGCATCCTGGGATTTTTCCTCGGACTTCAGAGTGCCATTAGATACAAACACCTCCTCCTGGGAGAAAAGAAAGAGGAGGGGAACAAGATAGATTGAAGGGGATTAGAAAAATAGATGCTATTGTCAGCCTTTTGAGAAAATAGCAATGGAAGCCTAACAAGGATTTGAGAAATGTTGTGTATTCTCATAACTAAGAATTATCAGTGCCACAGATGTCTTACCCCGCTGAGGGTGTAGATGTAGACTCTGCCGGCCTCCTTGTTTCCTGAGCCAAGGTACATTGGAGCTGCAACCAGAAGGACGTCAGTGATGCCATCTTGGTCGATGTCCAGCCCGCACACCTCACTGCCATAGTAAGATCCAATCTACAGATGGAAACATGCTGTGTCAGCTCACTGCCAGTAGGTGGAGCCCTTGCTCTAATCTCGATAAAATGACATTCCTGCTGTTCTGTTCTCTGCTGCAAATAAATAAATAAAGGTGACCAAACAGAGAAGAGAGACTCATGAAGGGAGTTTTACCTGTTCTCCATTGAGGGCCTGTACGATGTTGACGTCGCCTTCATCACTGAGCTCAAACAGGATGACTTTGCCTTTGTGTTTGAACCGAGGAGCCCCAGCTACATACAGCCTCCTCCAGTCACCAACTATCACTGACGACACAGTGTAACCTGCAAACATACATAAACACACATCGTCCATCACTGTCACATTGTTGATCTTATATTTTTGTCAGTGTTTGCAATCCCAGTCTTTTGTTGCCTCTGTCCCTATGTGTTTGAAATGTGTTGCATTAAAAATATCATACTGTTTCAATATATTAATTTGAGTATATATATCAAAAAGAATTATCAAATTATAGCATTCAGTTTTATTTATGTAGTCTTGGAGTTGGGGTAGTATAACTCAACCAACTCGTAGGTGAGGGGAGGTGATATGGAGACCACAACTTATTTTTGTGCCTGGGTCCAATTCTGGGCTAATTTAGTCCTGCAGCCCTAAGTACCTCGAGTCTGGACCTCCCAGAAGACAGACCTCTAATATCAGTTCAAGCCATAACCACACAATAATCTCTGTGTAAAACTACAAATATGATCCTTTTGGCATTGCTGTTCAATGGTGTTATATATGGGTACCTAAATAAGCAGCGTGATTTTTGAGCTCCAGTGGAAATTCGCTTTCAAAAGCCTCTCTGGGTGGCATGATGCGTCCATTGGCTCCTTCCTTCAACACTCCACCATCCCAGTCATACGCACCCACCATCCCGAACAGAATGCCATCCTGAAGAGTGAAGAAGCAAATGGATGAGGCATAAAGAGGCAAAACACATGCACTTGACACAAAGGAAGAAGAACAGCTGACTTACATCCAGAGTGTGGGTGGAGAACCCGATCTGAGACATCTCCATGTGGAACGAGCTCTCATTGTATCCCAGCGTGCCTACCAGTGGACACAAACAGCAAGTCAGTCTTCTCCTTCGTGCGGTTTCACATCTCCTCCCTTCCTTCCTCTCCCTCTCAGGACCTGATCTAGATGGCATCATCAGCACCCTCACTCACCATGAACACCACAGGTGGCAGACATGCCTCACCCTTTCCTTTCCTCCTGTACCTTCCTCTCTGATTTCCCTAAACATTTAAGGGGTGCCATTGCTTTTCAGCAGCTTTCTTCTCATGTTTCTGCAACTACTGTGATAGCTGTGCACCCCCTCTATCTTCTTTTCCTTTCTTGCTTTCTCTGTTTATTTTCACACATGGACTCAATCCTGCTTCACTTTCTTCTTTCAGTCTTAAATATCTTTCTCCACTTCTGTGAGGAATGGAATATAATCAAAATAATTTGATTAATCTGACAGTGTATTCTATTTATATAGGCAAGGGAATACTGTTTTTCTATATATAAGAATTAAAGATCAACTTGTAAAATATGACCAGAATTCAAAGCTAGCTCCAAAAAATACATGAGGCAGCATATCACCAGTGTAACTGCTCAAACTCACGTACACAGACGTACAAAGTGTTAATGTGGGACAGGGCTGGCCGGGGTTAGCCAGTTAGCACTGTTAACATGTTTATAATGTTTGTTAAATATTTTCTCACCTATAATCTAAACCTATGGCCATACCTTACAAATTGCACCTTCCATGAGGTGATTTTAAATACAACTAACTAAATTAGCTATTGTTACTGCATTGTTGATTTACTGTTTATTATAAATCAAATAATTGATAGAGATTATGTGTTCTCTAAGAGATAAATCACATAATATGACAAACTAAAGCTTTTAAAATTTTAAAATGAACCCGCTTGACAATCTGACAATCAGGCATCCTTGGTGTCAATCATTCCAGACTGCTGCTTCATCTCTCTTTATGTAAACAGTGAATTTTTCATTAATCAACAAACCCTCCAAAGTGAAGATGCGATCTCCCAGGGCATCCACGATGTCATTGAGTGCAGCTTCATCGGTCACATTGAAGAAGTATTTGTCGTCAGGGTCGCTGGCAATATATTTGATCTCATTAATGAATGTCTCAGGGTCCTGCTGTCGGCGGATGTAATGACCAAGAACCTGGAGGCCAGCGTGACAGAGAGAGATGGAGGGGAAAAACATGAAAAGTATGGAAAATGAATAACCAGATAACACTAGCCCACTAAAACATTGTTGGATTAAGCTGGATGCAGGAAAAGGAGGTGAAGGCAAGAAAAACAGAGTATAAACAGACTTTTTGGCATGAATCAGAGGAATTACTTCTCCATGTTTCTGAGGGACGGTGAAGATAGAAAGAGAGATGAAACAAAGTTCTCGGTGCATCTTCCAGCACTTTGCAGCTGAATCAGGTGCTGCTCAGTTTAAGGATGGACACGTCCAAGGGAAAAGGGACCAGAGACAAACATTTCAGCACTGTCTATCACTGTGTTAATCAAATTTGACCAGTAAGAACTAAGTAGTCCTTTAAACTGAGAAAATTGTCCTACTTCTTAAGCTAAATAAACTAATTTAAACTCTTTCTGGATTAGTTAAAAAATGCACTGTCACAAAGCTAAAAACGGGGCTGTTCTCACTGACTGGAACTGCAGGACTGAACTGTGAATAAAATGAACATGAGCACAGTTCACAGCCCATGTGATTTACTAGCAATTAAGCAATACCAAAAGACAACACACTGACTGGAAGACATAAGAACAGAGGAAATGGTAGCCGCCAGAGATTTGTAAATGAGGTGCACAGGTCTAGCTGTGAGGTGAAGAGATGACTGATGAGGAAGATGTACCATAGCAGAAGTGGCCTATGGCCAAATGCCTGAAGTACAAATGAGAAAATTCCATAAGAGAAACCAAACCCAAGAATCTCCCCTTGTGACTCCAGCTGCCAAGAAAACTAAGGAAATCCTCTTCTTTCAAAGGGTAGGGGATGTAGAGTGTAACATGAAGAGAGACTACATATAAATATGTACACTGAGATCTTATAAATGCTGAGAAATTCCACTCAACCTGCCGAGTACATAGTCATGAACAGAGAAGAAGACAGAAAAAAAAAAGTCCTGTTAAAATATAAATTTCAAGATTTAAAGCATTTGGAAACACAATAGTGTTTGAATAAATGGATTAAGCGTACACACACATGCTTGCAAACAACTGCTTGCCGACCAACAAACACACTTCCAATCCCTGACCCTCCCTGATGTTTAAAACACACTCTGCGACCGAGCTCTTGTTTTGAAAGCCCTGCTGTCCCCTGTGAGCCATTTTGCAGCAGCAAAGAGAACGACATCAAAACATGGCTGCTGTTACAAGCAGCACTTACCTGTCATCACTCTGACATTTTAGGCAAACACTCAACCACGCAGCCCACCCCAGGCTCGCTTGTTTTCTTTATCCTGTTTGGTGTTTTGTCTAATTTTCTCTGCTTTCCCTGAACGTATTCAGCTGTGACAGCCAGATCACTCCAATACAATGAAGAATTTCATATGTGGTGCCAAAACTCTCATGAATAGGGTTTTTTTTTTATTATCTGTGAAATTCAGCCAACAAAACCATAATTTAAAGCTATTTTTAGCACAGCACAAGCCAACTAAACTTTGTAATAATTCAAACATCATGATTATGCAAACAGGCGATCTGAATTTCTCCGTCCATAGATTAGTAGGTATATCTGAGTTCCACCACATACACATTTTTCTATAGTGGCACTTTGCCATTTCTCCTTCACGTTGGCTCGTGTTCTCCTCTTCTGTGGTTCTGGTGGAGTCTGGAGGTTCCCCAGCCTCTCTTGTGGCAAAGGGAGGGGTCTGCAACCATTCCTGCCTCTAGAGTCTGTCTGCCCCACTGACACTAAAACCTTGGCACCATTCAGCGTGTGTCTGTGTGTTAAGGGGGTCGGGCGGAGCTGGACAGGAAGACTTTTTGTTGTCACACGGCTATTTTAGTAGACCCAAGGGGTTCATTTGGTAATTTGGAGATGTTATTTTTGGGGGCGTGCAGCTGGTATTATGTGGTTGCTTGAGGGTAAAGATGGTCACCAGACCACTTTCACACAATGTGTGAGGAAAGTCAGGGATGCCCACCCCACTGATAATGGAGGTTAGTTTGTGTTTGTTTCCCACAGTTGTTTCATTCTTGCCATGGTAGAAAAATTTCCCAAATCAACATCTTGTGCATCATAAGGCACTAAAACTCTTGATGAGATGTACTCACAGCAATGGCATATCTGGTGATGTTTCTGTCCTTACACTCCTGCAGAGCATCTGATAACTCCTCCCCATCATGTGACTCTCCGTCCGTCACCACGATCATCACCTTGGTGGCGCCCTCCCTGGCTCCACGTTCAACGCTGAACGCCTCCGTGCTACAAATAAAGGAAGGTCAGAATGAGGTAAAGAACTTCATGATAGTTTGTCAAAACAACCAACTGAATGATCTTGAATCAAGACAGAAAGCGCAAGAAAGAAGGAGAGTGAAATAGAAGGAAAGTACAAGGAGCGAAAGAGCCTGAGGGAGAGGGACGATACCAGGGTGTATCACTCACTACCACTCGTTTCCTAAAATCTCAAATAAACATCCCCTATAAGATAATATACAATTTCAAGTGCTTCTCTGAGAAAATGAACACCCAGCAAAACACTGAGACACTGGATTTAAGTTTCTTCCCATCAAGTCAGATATAAACGTCCACATCACAACTGGACCTTTCCACAACTATATTAGTCAGACTTGACACACATGCATTAGCTGCCAGTTGACTCAAATTGGTCATTGCATGCAGTGTGCATGTGTCATTGCACACAGCAACCGCATCTGTGCATTCCCATCCGGCTGTGCCATGATACAGAGAGGAAACCTAAATGACAAACACACGAACAGACCAAGCCGCACCCTGTTTGTCTGCAGGAAACCTGTTCTCAGTGGGACCTGCTTCAAGTGTTGCATAGGGTTGGTAAGCCTCAGACCAACATACACACACACACACACACACACACACACACACACACACACACACACACACACACAGAGTGAACTGGGGAGAGCAGTCACTGCCAGTGAACTCAGTCATTTTCAGGCCCAACTCCAGCCCTTGCTTAAATATAACATTGTGGTCAGCCGCAAGAAACTCAGAGTTAAAAACAACCATTTCCCCTATGCAGTCTGAAAATTACATAGGGAGCAGAGAAGAAGGAGTGGCAGAAAAATAACGGAGAGAAACAAATACAGGAGTGAAAGACTGAAGATGATGAGAACGATAGCTAACAGATAAATAATGTCTGAAAAGATAGAAAAACTAGTGAGGAAATAGTAAGAACGACTGGGAATGCAAATGAAAAGAATGATAGTAAAATGAAGTCAAATATTACATTTGGGAGGTGAAAATCCTGCTCTGATATGGTCTTAAGACTGCATGATGTGTACAACAAAATAAAACTGGGAGGAAAGAGAGTTGAAAGAGATATGAAAGGGAGAAGAATGTTGCAGATGAGAGAAGAGGGACAGGAATGACGAAGACAAGACAGACAAATAAAAACGGAAAAGAGGACAGAGCACAGAAAAAATTTAAGACACAAGGAGATGAGAAAGAGGGAAGGAGAGATGAAAGAGGAGAGAAAGTGAGTGGAGCTAATTGGGAGGCTTGGTTGTATTTACAACCCATTTTATGGAGTCACAGCAGTGTGGTAATGACACAGCGCAGTGGTCTATGAGTGCACTTTTGTGTGTATGTGTGTGTGTGTGTGGGTGGGTGAGTGAGAGCGTCTCAGACGGGTGGAGCAATATAAAAATCGGTGGCTAATCCAATTGTAGAGGGCTGTTTGATGTCCATCTACTCTGCATTCAAACAGTCTTCTGTGCACTCCATTACTGTCATTTACAGCTCAACATCACACAAGTGCAGGTTCAAAGAGTCCCATTGGGAGCAATTTATTTATTAGTAATTTATTCACGTCATTTGGAGGCCAAGGTTTTCCTTTCAATTCTGTGTATAAACAGTTACAGTTATATGTAAGGCTGAAAACAAATCTTTTCAAATGATTAGTTTGACATTTTGGGAAATCCACTCTTACTTGCTTGCAGAGATTTATATGAAAAGACAAATACCACTCATGTGGTGTGTGTGCAGATAGGTGAATGTGTGTCAGTGCTTTGAGCAGAAAAGTGGTACATATATATTAAAAAAAGGTCATTTACCATTTACCATAAAGACTGGATTTAGGGAGAAAGAGTTAGCCTGGCTTTGTCCAATGCTAACAAAATCTGCCAACCAGCAGCTTGAAAAAGAACTACCGTAATTAACTTGTTAGTTTAATCTGTATAAAAACCTAAGTATAAAAATAACACATTGCACAATGTTACAGGGAAATGTGTGTCTAACTACTTCTTGGCCATGAGCAGCTAGTCTCAAGACGTTTTTCTGTATTATGACACATAACGTTTTAACGGAAATAAGATAACATTCCACTGTGTGGCTGTGTGACTTCAGTAAGCTAGCAATTAAAGAAGATTTCCTGTATTTGTGAACTGTTGCTCGCCTTTTGGGCCTTGCCTTTGCTCAACCTTCTGGTTTTGTTCACCTTTTCGAAATGTTTTCCTGTGTACCAAACCTCTGCTTGTAAATTAAAGAATGTGAGTTATTCAGTACCCAGATCTCTGAGTCCTGCTAGCCCTGACACTGTCTTAAGTCCACACCTCTGTGTGAGTGTGTACTGACAGTCCATGCAAGTCTCCAGGGAGATATATTTAGGAGTTATGTTGGCTAAGTACTTCTGTTTAGGGCTAAGTTTATAATAAGGACAAGGTTAGGGTAAAGGTTAAAGTTGAGGTTGAGGGTATTGGGGGACAAGGAATGAATGCAGTCAGTGTCAGACCGTGTAAGTACAGTAGTACAACGTGTGTATGTCGATTTGAGTGTACGGTGTGAGCCCTTAATATGTGTGTATGAATTCAACTGTGCATGGGTGTGTGTTTTTACAGCTGCAAGAGCAGCACTTGGCTGACCAGGCTGGGTCAGTCTGTGCCACACCTGCAGCCGTGCTGAGCCAGCAGCCAACTAAACCAAGTCAGCTAATCTCACTGTTTTTCTATCCTGTCCACCTGAGTGTGAGTGTGTGTGTTTGAAAATGTGATTTTGAAAAAAAAAAAGAAAAGCAGAGCAAAGGGTCTACAGTATGTGTTTGAAGAACAAATCAAAAACAGGGTAAACGGGTTAAAAAGATAAAGACAGAAACTAGATCCTACAGATCACAGTGCAATAGCAAACCACCACATCACCTGGCAATCAGAAGCAAACAGAATCTGTATATGTACAGTCTTTGTCTTTCCCACAGTCACCAACTCTGGCATGGTTGAAATTCACTACATTACATGTCAAATCATTTTGACCCTACATGATGTTTTCTGATATCTGTCCTCCTTTTCACTCCTCTCCCAATATTTTTATATCTAATGCTGTGAACTAACGGTTTATTTGTCCAATCAGAGATGATGATGTTGGAGCGGTAGAAATATGAGCCAAGCCTTTAAAATCACCTCTCAGTACATTTCTTTTTAGTCATAAACATTGATGAGTCAACTCAGATCTCACAGGAGGGGAAAGGCGCAACAGTGTCTGGATTTTTTGTCAGTGGTATTTTAATGCCACAGGTACCCTATTTTCCTGGTTC
The DNA here is from genome assembly GCF_020382885.2 of Scatophagus argus. Lineage (NCBI taxonomy): Eukaryota > Metazoa > Chordata > Actinopteri > Scatophagidae > Scatophagus > Scatophagus argus. Next base: position 15,819,637 of record NC_058501.1, read on the forward strand.
CATTTTCCAGTCACTGCTTTTCAACTGCCTTTTAAACGTCCCTCCTAAACGTCGCCAACTTTTACCGTTAAATGTACCAGAAAACAGGAACTCTCCAATTACCTGTGTGTGTGTGTATGTGTGTGCATGTAAGCATGTGTGAGTGTGTGTGTGTGTGTGAACACACAAGCACAGAGGTAGAACACCTCTCCAAGATACACATCCCAAAATGGAAGTCATGGCCACACATCAGGTCTGGGTGTGGTACTCTATGTGAGTGTGACTTTAATAAAGCAGGAATTTTATTTTGAAAAGAATGAGATATTTTAAGACTTAAAGGTTTTCATTTCACCAGTGACCCTCAACCTACAGAGCTGTTTCTTTAGACTTGGGTTACCAGGTTAAATACTCTCAGCATACTTCTAAGAAGAAAAGTCACAAAGGCGGTGAGAAACTGGGTCTCAGCATAGCCAGGAGAAGGTTAAAGAGAATTTCAAAGATGGGCTTGACATGGTGTCAGGATTCTATCATTTGCATAACTCTGCTCAGTAACTGGTAAATGTACATACCTGGAAAAAATAGATCAACATAAAAATATCTAACACAATCTAACTTTAATTAAATCTGCATTAAACGAGTTTTTTGGCAACAAGTTCTAAACACAGCATTGACAGATTATTTTCATAAAGTCATTAGTTGCTTTTTTACCCCTCCAGCACAGACAGCGCAACATTATCCTTCATTTAAAGTCCTGTTTGTGTTCACCCGGCAAAGTACAATAATCACTTTTCTTTGTAGCTCTGCTATTGGTCTCTCACAACTCCTGGGGGAAAAATCTGCCCCTTCAACTGCTAAATGCTCCTCTATGCAAGTCATTAACTGTCACTGACATAAATGAATATGGATGACGCATTTTCATTTCCTTCCACTGTTCAAAAGCGAAGCCAAAATATCCCAGATATGAGTGACGGCATCTTGCACTGGTGACATCATTTGGAGCCAGAGTCAGCAGTAAACAGACGGTGGAGCCACAGGATGGACTTCCCACCCATATGTGGCCTTGAATGTATGGCCTTGAATTTCCCTCAGGATCAATAAAGTATCTATCTATCTATCTATCATACATCTGTCTGACCCAATCCCGAGCAATGTTAAGCTATCTGTCATGATATTCCACCACCTTTTCATCACATCAAGTAACTAATTAAAGCCAATCAGCATCAAAAGAGCTACCTAACATGACAGAAGCCATCTTTGGGAAAAAAAAATTATTTGACCTGCACCCTGAGTTTTTAATTTGGCCCATATCATCTCTGCTAATGTGGGGGGGCTTTATGACCTAAAGCCAGGCACCAGGGGGCGATACCCCACTAAGCCTGACTTGGTGAGTCATAAATCAGCCTGATGGGATCATATATATGATTAGAAAGAAGAACAGTCTCAAAGAAAATACATTATACAGTAATGTAGTCAGAGAAAACCGCTCACAGTGTTATACCAAAATCTAAACAGTCAGACAGTTTCCAGTTAGCCAGCCAAATCTTCAAGATGTTTTAGCACAAAGCACCTCAGCCAGTAAGAGTGAAGTAACAATAATTGACAGGCCTACCAGGCCATTTGGATGGCATATGCAGTGCGCGTCTCCCGTCCCTCCTGTCTGCTGATGTTCTTGGCAGCCTCCACCACCTCCTGTGTGGTCTGGTAGTCCTTCAGAGACCACTCATGTACTGCTACCTCACCATACTGTAGTATACCAACCTGAATGTGCGCACACACACACACACACACATACACAAACAGACAAGTATTTCAGCAATGCCCCATGTTCACGGTTGTGCTGGAACACAGTTGTGGAAACGTTTGAGACTCTTGTTTCTGTGGTGAACTATCTCTTTAAGTAGCAATCCTGTTCTTAAAGCAAACAGTGCACTGAATAGTTCTTGAATTCATTCAGAAACCATAGCTATTTCCTTTTCACCTCGCTTTGCCTGCTAGCCCTCACCCCCTCCACCCTCCCCTTTTCAAACCCCAAACCTCTCACTCCTCCTGCCTAACTTCAGAATAATGTCCCCAGGCCCCCCAACCCAACTTTCATTCCTCACCAACCTCAGGCTAGCTTGGCTCATGTCCCTATACATTACTAAAGCAATTCATTCTGGCCATATTCTGCCAAAAATTTTTTTTGTGTGTGTGTGTCACTCTATGTATGTTTTCACTCAAAGGACTAGCTTGTCTTACTCTTCTGGGCAACAGCTAAGAGCTTCCAGCAGTTTAAGTGGGAGACTCACTCAAATTCAAATCCGCAAGTTTCCATTACCAATGTAAATAATATTTATAGGCCGTGCAAATACACATCAACTTGCACTTTTACCTGCATCTGGTCCGAACTGATGTGGAATTTGCTGAGGATGTTGCTGAGGAAGTTCTGGACCTCGTACCAGGGGTAGATGCTGTTGGAGCCATCCAGCACAATCACAATGTCCATGTATGTGGAGCACCCTGCCACATGAGAGAGTTTAAAAATATTTGGTTATCTAAAGCAGGCCTGTGCAGCGTGTTTCTCTGCCTCAATTTGTGTGTGAGCAAATGTGTGGTTACTTTGTGCTGTTGGTGCAATGGTCTCTCTTGGTTCCAGGTCATCGCTGACAGAGGCACAGATGCCAGTGCTGAACATAGACGTGCCACACTCCTGAGACCACAGAGGAGCACATGCCTGCCAAACACACACACACACACACACACACACACACATACAGCATCTGTCTTACAGGTGAAGCAATTTCGGGAGCATCTACAGACAATTTGAATGGTTTATGTTTTTAAGTATTTGTGTTCCGCTCACAAGACATTAGGTGGTTTTCTGGTTGTTATCAAAGGGTTTAAACACGTAGACAAACGTGGTTGGTTGACCCACAAATAAACACAGAAAAAAAGACTAAATGAGGGCAGACGGGGAACAAAAAGAAAACAAGTCATGAGAGGGAATAAGTCATGGAAAAACTACAATGGTGTGGTTTCGGGGGGTAGAAAAAAGAAGCAGAGAGAGGGAGACTATTGTTGACATGTTGGCAGTCACTGTTGTCATGAATGGTTTAACAGACTTGGAACAGCAGACCAGTAAAGCAATTTAAATCTGATTGTGTTAAACGTAGGGGAGTGAGCGTGGAGTTGGGGGGCATCATATAAAAGTATTTCAGTCTTCAAAGCGCGCTGCTCATTTGGCTTTCATAGCAAGAGGGTGGAATAAAGGAGAGAGTGTGGAAAGAGGAGATAAAAGAGAAACTGACGCATACACCAGAGAGACAAAAGAGAGACAGAAAGTGGGGTGAAATGGGGGTAGAATTAGAGAAAGAGAAACATCCTGGTTTTGCTTGCCCTGTTATTATGCACGGGTTTCTCCTCAGGCACACAGACAGGCTCGAGAAGATAGGATGGAAAGAGGGATGAGAGAAAGGAAGGAGGGACACAGCAGAGAAAAGCAAGAGAAGTACTATGGCTTTTGGTAGGTCTGTCATTAACAAAGGGCCGGAGACGCATTCCGATCCTGTTTTAGACCTGACCACTGGGGTTAAGATAAACACACACACTGAAATGGGCCAAGCTGGATGGCGTTCTTTCACCGTACACGACTCCACACCCGAAGCAGAAGGAAAAACCTGGCAAACACCAAACATACAAACACATACAGCAACATAGACACAGCAACCAACATACAAACACACATAGAAAACACACACGTCTGCAATAGAACACAAACACTTACACACAAACCAGGACAGGAGAACAAAAGCAAGATGTGTGTGTGTCAGTTAACAGACTTGAGATGTCAGACTCAGACTTAAATTGACTTCTCTCAGACCAGACTTGAGAAAAAAAAGCAATCAAACCAATAACAACGTTACACTGCATGTTTGGTGCTTGCGTGTCTCATTCATAACAACACTTTTTAATTAATGTTAGATTGGAGACCTAATTTACCTGTTGGGCTACAAACTCAAGAAATGAGTTTAACAATATATCTTTCAACTTTACTGATATGGCTGAGAATGACAAACAATAAATACGTTTGTCAGTTTCTTCTACAGTCTCACAAAAATAGAACAGAAATTAGTCGTGCAGTACGACAGTGATTTCAGTATAAGTCATTACAAATCCAAACATCGTGGTCACTGTTTTTCTCTGTTAGCATTGTTGAACTGAATACATTTGGGATTTAGAGTGAATCTGAAGACATTACCTGGGGCCCTGGGAATTTCCTGACATTTAATACACTAATTTGATTATCACATTAGTCCAAAAAAAAAAAGAAAAGTTAATTGACAAGCAGCAAAGACAGCTTACAGGTGGGCAGCAAAAGAATAAGCTTTGTGAACTGCTCGATGAACAACACAATGAAAAGTGTGCTTTGAATATACTTAATGCAGCAGTGGAGCTGAGCTGACCGCCTGAACTATCTGACAGGCTTTGCTTCATTATGTAAAAAAAGAAAAAAAATACTGAGGTAAAATGGACCTTATGGACCTGAAAGACCTGCATCTTGACTTAACATGTATAATGTCTTGTATGTATAACATTACGCATGAACACTTAAAGACATTTGGGTTCTACAAGCAAATGATTAATCAGTCTATGTGTTTGACTTTGTAAGCGTGCATATGAAGCTCCAAAACATATCCAGGAAGTGGGAGGTCAGTAAACCACATATGGTCACATCTAATGACAGAAGAACACACACCAGCAGAGCTGATTCATTAAAATCCTGTCAAACAAAAAGTACCTGGTCTCCCAACATACCACATCCTTTCAGACTCCCACACATGTCCTAAATGCCCATGTAGTAAAAATAAAAATGTCTAGTTTGTCTTGAAAACACATACCAGGAAGCCATCAGGTGAGTCTGGAGTGAGCGTCATCCCCAGGTGAGAATTCCTCAGGTTTTTGGAAATGTTCTGGAGAGCAGTCTCACCTGGGACAATGAGACAGAGCAGTTAAATGGGTAAAGTATCTAAACTTGATGATTTTTTTCAGAAGAATATTTATTTCTCTCACCTAGATTCACTTTGCTGCAGTTGGAGTTCTTCGCCTCTCCCACAGTGCATTTGTACACATCTCCTTTCCTGTTATTGGGCGGCCCGTCCCAGGGAGCACCAACCAGCATCCTTCAACAGAACGACACAGTCAGTCATCTATCTTTACGACATCACTGTACATCCTCTTTGTGTAAGAATTATGACAGCTTAATTATTAGTTGCTTTTTCTTTGTCTTTCATCACACACTCACACACACTTACGATTTCTCTCCGCCTGCCTCGTGTTGTAAAACAGAGAAGCCAAACAGAGCATCCTCTGGGCCGGTGAAGATACGAGGATGCTTTACATCTATGTTGAAACACTGACACAACTCTGAAAGACAAAACAAATGTGAGTATTACACAAATGACAAAGTCTTAAAAAGTCAAGTTTAATGTATTTATTTTAAATTCGCATTACCATAACCTTAAACTTGTTCAGCCCCACAGAACTTTATGGTGTTCAAAGTTTCCAAAGACACCAAATATGTTGGACCGAATTTTGAGGAAATATATACATACAAAATGATTCATGAGAAATCTAGAATATTTCCATTTGATAAAATAGTGGGTTTCAATTTTTCACTCAGTGTAAACATAACATGGCTCAAACGTAGAGTTGGAATAAGCTGATATAGAATGTAGCTGTGGCTCCGTCAGACAGCGGAGTATGGGATGATTTTTTCACCCTTTAAAGAAAAGTAAAGGCAAATAAAACTGGAAAACTGGACGTTAAATTAAAAGTTTGATAAACGCTTATTTGCTTTCTTGCTTGAGAGGTGTGATACCTCTCTTATATCTGTTTGTTAGTTATAGCTACAGCCAGCAGCACAAAGGCTGGATACAGGAGGAAACAGCTATCTTTACTATGTCTTAAAGTAACTAAATTTGATCACACGTTTAATTAACACATTATATATCATTTGTTTAATCCATAAAAAAAAGTAGTATAAAAATGACAAATTGCGGTCTTGTGGAGAATATGAGATGACATAAATAATGTTGGGAAGCTGTTAAAGTTTGTGAAAAAGGTGCAAAAAATGGAATGGGAAGCTGTGTGTACACGAGTGTACATCTACAGCGCAGATTATTATTTCCCCTCTTGGCCTCAAGAGAGGGGAATGATGGAAAAGAGGGGCTGAAAAAGATGGATAAACAGAGAGACCAAAGGCAACCTCTGAAGAAAAAGGGAGTTCAGTCTGAGGGGAAAGACGGAGAGGAGAGGGGAGAGAAGAGGAGAGGTAAGGCAGGGAAGGGTGTGGGTTAGAAAAACTATGGAGTATAATAAGTTCCCTGTTGTGACACACAAGCCTGCCCTTCATACAACAGCAGAAAGAGAGAGGTGAGACACAGAGAAGACAGAGAGCAACAAGATGGTGGTCAGACAGTTCACGGAGTTGTCAGCATTTACAGAAGCATGAAAACATGTTCCAACTGGCAAAATGAAAGCCACACAGATTTTCTATTCAGAGTCTGAAGGGGAAAGTCTAAATATGTTTCTCCAACACGAGAAAAAATATATGAAGGTAGATTAACACACACCTTGGTAGATGAAATGTTAGGTTAGTCAGAGTGAAACTGAATGAACAAATGAAACAACAGTTACTGATGACCTTTTAGAATTCAAAATAACTAAGATTAAGTAATGTAGGCCTAATTCAAAATGTAACAAGTCGCACAGCTCTTATCTTGCCTTCATCAGGGTGCCTGTACAAAATGTAATGGTGATCCATCTAAAAAAATGAAAAAGTAAAAGATGAAATGGACTACTGGCTATGTTTTTGTTCACATATATGACACTCCCAGATTGCACTTTATATTAAAATTGCACGCTATATCGTACAGACGACAAATAGATCCACATTTATTTTCTGTTTTAGCGAATGTGAGTGCTGATGTTGTCAGTGGCCGACAGGAAAGCAGCTGTCCTTACTACTTCCCATGGATGCACAATTTCACTTAAAGAGCATCATGATAGAGTATTTTCAGTTAAACACTATACTACTCTTGACAGTTGGCATTTAACTTGTCCAGCTTGTGTTTCTACTGTGTGTTATTTGTAGCCTTGAAAAGCAGGGCGTGTTGGATGTGTTTTGGTAAAATAAATTTGAATTGACATGTAGTCTAGCAGCATCCAGGGGGCATCTACAGTAACTCTGTAATACATTGTATGGGTATAACTCACTGATTCCACTATAGAAAACTAGTCCAGGATGGGGAATAAGACCAGAACATTACTGCTGTGATTATACACCAGCTACTCACACACTTGTATACAGATACTTCCCCACAAATACACACTGACATACACACAGACATTTACCTTGGCCAGGCCAATCAGAGGGGGATTCCACTTGGTTTTGAGGGAGAAACTTGATATATCCACTGCTTCTCTTCCATCTCTGCTCCTGCCTTTCTCACATACTGTTGATTTTTTCTACCTACTCACAGATGTCCTTAGACCCTGACTTCCTGTCATGTCATTGAATTTTCAGTCAAGTTCCTTCTTTTTCCACTAGCAATTATCATGTGAAATATCTAAATCACTGGATTGGCACAACATTTATAGTGGGGAGTATAAATGACTTATGAGTTAAACAACTACTGAATGAAGTGCATTTGGTTAAGATTCATGTTCCCCTAAGGATGACTTTAATAAGTTTGGTGACCCCTTAACTTTTTATGCAGGATCATGATCAGGATAAAATTTGAATTTGTCTAATGATTTTATACTTATTATTCATAACCAAACGTATCAAACTAATACCAGACCATCGGACTGCTAACATGCCAAATTAAGATGGCAGACATGATAAGCTTAGCCTCAGCACTGTCGTTGGGAAGGAGCAAGCATGCCAACATAAGCATTTAACTCAAAGTACCACTGTGCCCAAGCAGGGACACACCGAGCCACTAGTGTAATTGTAGACTGCTTCTGCTCATCTTGCAGATCTGTATGAGCTGCCAATATTTCAACGTCAAAACCACCAGTGACTTTAACGAAATTCAGCCATCTATCTGATTCCACACAGATGTTTATACACTTCACCAATGGGAATATGCGTAGGCAAGGACAGGCAAGTAATTCCTTAGCACTAAACCTTCTGTTTTTCATGGCCAGAATCAACTCTTTTTTTTTCTTTTCAGCCTTACTGCAACAAGTTATTTCCTCATATTCTCTCCTACTACCCCTCTTATACACAGTGCAGTAAAGTACTTCTCTTTTCTTGTGGCAACATCACCCACCCTCTCCGACTCGTAATTTCTTTCCTGCAACAAACCAGGCCTCTGATAACAGTCCCTGCTACTTCTCCGTCATGCTCCTATTTCACTCATAAACCATAAATTGCTCCTTTCTTTTAGCCCCCCTTCTGTGACAAACACACACACACACACACACACTGTGATGCTACCACAAGCCCCCAACCCCACCCTTTCCAACCCCTCCAACTCCCACAAAACTGTACCATCGTTCCCTGTTTTCCCCCTCCTATCTTCCCTCCTCTGGTTCTGTTTTCACTGGGGTTTATATATGACACCATACCGCAGCCTGTTTGACCACCTATCACCATGACAACTGCTGGCAAACATTTATCAAGCCAAACTGGGTCCAGATTCTCTCAACCACACGTTCGGCTCTGGGCACTGTTGCTTATATATAAATGTGTGTGTGCACGTTTGGGGAAACTGAACTTGACACGACAATGATACTATAGACACATGTCAGCTCTTATAGCAGTACGAACAGACCCTGATGCATGTTGGCTTTAACTGGACTAACATATTTGATTTCCCTCTCTCCCTGTCTGTGTCTCTGTCTTTTTCATTTACATCCTTGACTTACAGCACATCTGCAAAATGCCTGTTTCTATCATCTTCACTTAACCAAGTCATGTTTCCCGCGCATCCCCCTCCTTCACCTCTTCTCACCCTCTTTCCCAGGTTTTCTCTCCATTATCTCCATCATGTTCTGTTCTCATCTCTGTCACCCTCTCGTGGGGAATGGGGGTGGAAGAAGAGGGGGAGTAGGAATGAAAGTCAGTAAATGATGGGAGAGTTTAAAAAAACACATGAGAAGGTAGCTGGGAGAATAATAGTGAAAATTTATGAATCACTGGTGAAACTGAGTTATACACACAATCACACACACACACCTGTGTTTGACATCTCAGGAAAAGCATAACAGAGTGTAACAGACACGGGATGCCTGCTGACCACATCAAGGGAGTTCTGCTGAAACCATTAACATTACACACACTCACTCACCTAAACTAAACCAAAGTTTGTAAAGTAAAAACAGGCTAGACTCAAACACATACATGAGTGCAATGTGTGAAACCTAACCACAGACAACATATGGCTGCTGGCATGTGTAAATAGGTGTATGGACATGTGTGTATAGGTATGTGGTGTGGACGACCTTACTGCTTGATGCATTCCCCAACTTCTGTATTAGAAGTGTTTTGTGTAGCATGAAAACATGGCTGCATGGATTATTGTTCTTCAGTGATACGTGTTAAAGTTTGGCACAAATGATAACTTCTCAATCTATACATTAACTTCAGAGTCTGTGTGTGATTCAGAGCAGATCCAACATTAACATGCCTTGCACAACACAATATATCAGCCTATAGATCTCATTTTGCTTCACGGCCGCTCGCCATAATGCACCAGTTAAACCACTGCTTATCGGCTGCATAAACACTTAGTTCTGGGAGACAACAATGGGCTTTTTCTTCGTTTCCTTGCTGGTGAGCAGGAATGGCTCAATGAGGTGTGTGAGGCTGCTCTGCCACAGGGAACACAAGTACATGAGGGGAGCTGATGTTCATGCGCCATGGAGAAAACACACATGGTACAGACGCCTTATTAGGGGAACTTTAGACATCAAGTCGAAGCGATGGGAATGGCTGATATGGCTGCTGAGGTCGTGTTACACAGCTGCCAGGGTCAGAAGGTGTCAGCTGTAAGAGGAGATGAACCAGTAACCTTTTGGCAGAGGATACATGCAAAATATCTCTGATTTCTCCAAACATCTACTGCTGGAAGCCTCCAACAAGAATGAAATATTTCCTCTGTACTGACAAACCTGATTTACTAGAGGATCAGACTTTGAACCGGGAACCATTACTTAGTTGGACTCATGCGCAACTTCCTATACCTTTGATCTGTTTGGCAAATGGAGTGTGGTCATATGTTTTTATATGCCTGCTACTCTACTCTCCTACACACAGTCATGTTAGGAATGTCTTCGTGGTCAGTCATTTAATGTCACAGAAAAAAAAAAAAAAAGCTCTTCTGGGGTTCAGGGAGGCACGCGTGACATTATTATTCACACATGTTGTCCGCCAAAGTGCAAAAGTTGAAAAGGTTAACAATCATATCATCCAGTAAAACACTGCTGGAGGACAGGACAGGCACTCAGTGGCGAAGAGGCATCAAACATGGAAAAGAGGCTGACTTAACACAGTTCTCCAAAGTTCACAATTTAACTTAAAGAGCAGTGACTGACTAACCAACCCGCCAATTTCAGACTCCAATGAACCTTAAGAAGTTTCATGTTATTTTGAAAACAGAATATATGTCATAACAAAAATGTAACCTTTATTTCAAAACCTGAATATTATTTTAAAAATGATTAGTTCTTACCTTTAAGAAGGAGGATGAACTCCAGGCACAGCAGGTATTTACGCAGCTCCATTTATAAAACCGAATGAAAGAAGAGTCTGTCTTTTTTTTTTTTTTTCTGTTTACCAAGTGGTCCCCCCTGAGCTGTTGGAAATGTAGTGTATCGGCATACACACACACACACACGCTCGGTTTTTCAGCTCTCTCTTTCCCCGAGAGATGCGTAAAATCCGGTCAAACGGTGCCGCAGTGGCATGTCTGCTGTCCGTGTGGGGTCTCAATTCGGGACACAGAAAGCGGTCCCGGAGTTTTTAAATAAAGATTATAATTTAGTAAACCTATTCGACACAAAATTTGAATGACTGATGAAATTTGAATTTGGCGTCTTTGAGTCCCTGTAGGAATATTTGAGAGTCGCCACAGGAGAAGGTTATACTGCTGTGCGTGACAAGAAAGGTCTCTAAGATAAAGAAAAGCGCCTAATTGACTCCTCGGTGACCCATGTTTTGGGCGTGAAAATCCTGCACCTGTGCCATCCAACAAGAGAGCGTAGTTCAGAGTCATTTAACCATTACTAATGTGTAACACCTTCCCAAACAGTCAGTCAGCAGGGCGCTTTATCCTCCCTGAGTCCGGAGCGTGTCTTTGAAGATCAAGCTGACAGAAAGTACTCTCATCAAGCCAAAAGTTTGAGGTGAGTCGCTGCGCTCGGTCCCTCCGATAACTTGCTATCCATGTTATCCTTTCCGCGAATTTTCCTCACATTGACAACAAAACGGTTATTTTCCCGTGAGGCTCTGTCGATGTAAATATGTGCCTCTAGGAACAGATTTCTCTCACTTTGAAATGAAAGAGCGCATTTATCCTCAGCGCTCCCCTCCCTCCATCCGTCCGTCCGACCTCCATCCACTAGACTCCTCTCTGAGCGACTGATTCACATTGACAAACCTCAAACCCACATCTCCCTCTCTCTCTTTGTCTCAAACTGACGATTTTTCTCTCAAAAAAATCTTGCCTCACATCTGACTTACTTTGAGCAGCCCTTCAAAGAAAGGACTAACATCTCAAACTTTGAATAAAATAATTCAGCCATGTGGTGCCACTTTCTAATTAGACAACCTATCCAAAGGGGTTACAAGCCGGGATGTATTCAGTTATACAAAGATTTTCAATAATGAACGAGCATAAGTTAAGACAGTGTACAGTTATAAATGCCAATAAATGACTGATAAAAAGTTTTTACAGCAATCAAGTCTGATTTCAGTTTAGATGCCCTGCGGCCCCTTTTCTAAATGGCAAGTGATCAAACAGGGTCAAACAGGTGGTTCCTCATGCTTTTGAGAAACATGTGAGTGTGATGCTGCAAAAGGACTTTCCACAGTACAAATCTATACAAAACTTGTACAGATTAATGGTTACAGTTAATCTAGAACTGGTTACATGTAATAAATAAACGAGGTCCTGGAAAGCAGTTTCAGCAATTCATTTAAATTGTTCAAATTCAGATCAAGGGAAATGATACAAGTCTATCTTTGTGTCAGCCCTGCAATGGCAACCAGTCCAGGGTGTATCCCGCCTCTCGCCCATAGTCATCTGGGATAGGCTCCAGCCCCACCAGGCAGATAAAGCAGTATAGAAAATGGATGGATGGAAGCGATACAGGACTGTGTGCTTCACCCCTATAGCGGCTCTGTTTCCCGGCATGTTTGGGTTCACTGATTTTTGTCACATGTGTAACTAATAACTGAATTAAATGCTACATTGTATTGTAAAAGTTGTAGCAAAGAAGCAATCATTAATCTTATTAGTTCCACATGTACTTTTCCTGCCAAAATGTCTTCATGATGTAATGATAAAGAAAATAGCTAAAAGAAAAACAGATAGTGGCAGTTAACGCAAGACTCTGGTTGGCCAAATTTATTCAGAAATAGAAACATCTTGCACTCAGTGTTGTGATAACCATTTTCATAACACTTTCATTTTTGCAACATAAACTAACGATAAATGTTTAACAAAAGAAATGCTGAATTTAAACTCAACCAAAAGCCTTTATTGTCACAACACTATCAACCTGAGCCTGATTAAACAGAACTGCCACATTTTAGCTTCGCATTGTCAAAGTCACTCTGCCATCCTTGCAGTCACACTGACACACTTGACCACTTGTTCTTGCCTTTCTCAGTTCAGTCTCTGCAAGTGTTGTAAGCAACACTGCATTGGTACTGGTTCTTACAACAAGCAGAACTGTAATTTGAATCAGAATAAATCTATCAAAATTATAAAGCTTATCATACATTCAAAGCCAACATTTGCCACTTCAAGGATAATGACACTCAGTATTATAGTCACTTTTCAGTTGGTACCAAGAAACTACAGAGATACCCAGTACTAGCTAGACCCAAATAGTATTGCTAAATTTAAGTTTATGAAATCTAATTTTGTGCTCAACATACTCCTGCACAGATACTCAAACACTCACTTCAACAGTTGTTGGACCCATTGTTTCTAGCTGATGATTAGGCTGCAGTCCATCTGTGTTGTGTAAAACTATACTGTATTAGAGTTGTATTTCAATCATAATTTGTCAGTTACAGCCTAAGACCCAGGCTAGGGTTATTACCTGATCCCATCACCAAACAACAACCACAGCAATATTCACAACCAAAACAACCACTACCACACACACACACAAACACACCACCACCTGTGAATGACGCACATCAATGCATCAATGTTGTTCATAGGTTTTGTGTGCAAAATCTTGTCTTATAAAGTAACTAGTAACAATCAAATTATTTGTTCTAATTAATCAGTTCTGGAGCCTGAGGCAATATAATGGCAAATGGCAATTTTAATATCAACACGGTCTTAGTTAGGTTTTAAATGTGTCAGCCACTTCTGGTTTCCTCATATACAGTCCATTAATCAGTCATAAGGAAGATATATGTAAAATAATACCATCATCATTATCCTATAAATACGACTACAACACTTTCAGTAATGACCAACAACAAATAAAACCAAAAGAGAAACGTATGCTTTGCATTTTAGTTTTTAATTTGTAAATACATGACTGATCATCTGATAATACCTTGTCGACTAGCTTATACTACAGCTATCTGGTTTCACCTGTTTGCACTGATTCATATTCTCCTGTCAGCTTTGATCCAGGGACGTGTTGGATGTTAGATGCAATAATGCTGAAAATATGCACCTAGTATTGTTACTGTAGTGGAAAATACACAGTTTTCAACGACTGTCTATAAGATAAGATAAGCTCCTTCCAACAGTAGCAGTACCGCTCAGCAGCACCCCAGTTGGTGAGCAAGGAAGAAATCCTGCGCCATCTTTGATTTAAACGTTGGCTGTTTTAACTTTCAATAAAAATAATCCTTAATCCATCGGTCCAAGTTGTTTTTGGGCCTTACACCGACCTGCCACTAATTTCTCCGCACCTGTTCAAACATCAGAAAGACGCTCTTCCTGTCTGTGAGCTCGCATTTACAATATTATGCCCGCAACGACTTAAATAAACACCTAAATGCCTGAAATGTTTGGTTTCCGGTGATAGCCAAGCACGACCGTTGGCTAGCAGACCGTACATTACCTTCCCAGCACTGAGGTGGGTGGCAGGTGAACGAGGTGGAACATTTTAAGATATTTTCACCTGGCGGACACAATGGTGACTAAAACATCCAGGGATATTGCACTTACCTTCCTCAGGTAGCCACGAAGAAGAGTTGACCTTGTGACCCTGTGTCTGTTGGATGGGTCGGGTGCTCAGTGCTGAAAGTTGGCCTCTTCTGACCCCTAGTGACCAAAAATCACTAAACTACTTCACCTGTACATTGTGATCACCCATTTGACCTGGTGGTCTTAAACCGTTCAACTCAGAGTAACTCATTTAAACTTTTCAAATTTAAAATTTCCAACATAGCCAGTAAACACTGTTCCTGTAACAGCCAATGGCGCAACCAGGAAAATAAAAATTATATTATGTGGAAGTGTTATATCAATCCTGTGATTGTATGATTTAATAACAGACATAGTAAAAATGTAAGTAAAGTGTTAACATTTTTGTCCGTTTTTGGATATGGGGAAATATGTAGTTAAAACAAGATATCATACGAGTTAGGTAGGCCATAACATGTTATGTGTTACACAGTGTGAGTCTACATAAAATTATACTCCATATAGACAAACATATTGGGGCATCAAACCATACACCAACAGACACTTTGATGATATGACATTCTAAATACTTTGACAGCCTTGTAGCCGTAGCAGTTTCCACTCTTCTTAAAAGGCTTTCCACAAGCCCATTCATGCAGTAGAGCATTTGTGAGGTCAGGCACTGATGTTGGACGAAAAGGCCCGGCTCACAATCTCCGCTCCAGTTCATCTCAAAGGTGTTCAGTGGGGTCGAGTTCAGGGCTCTGTGTGGGCCAGTCAAGTTCTTGTCTCTGTGTGTATATGTGAATCTTGCTTTGTGCGCTAGAGCACAGTCATGCTGGAATAGAAAACTGCTCCCACAAAGTTGGAAGCATAGCATTGTCCAAAAATGTCTTGGCATACTGAAGCATTAAGATTTCCCTTTAATGGAACTAAGGGGCTTAGCCCAACCCCTGAAAAACAGCCCCATAAAGAGGTTTGTCTGGATACTTTTGTCCATATAGTGTATTACTCTTGACCTTAGCATAACTTTATCTACAAGGGTGAGAGTGCCCTCAGCTGGCTGTTTACTGTAGGTATCAAAAAGAAGTGCTGAACTAACACAAAACACCACACACTGAATAAGATTCAAGACACAAAATGTTATCACTCTGTGAGCATATTTAATCCTAGTGCTATGACATCATTTGGAGTATGCACAGCAGTGATCAGTGGTGGAGTAGATTCAGAACATAGAGTCACATAGAGTCATACAAGATATGTCAGAGACACAGATGCTGTATGATTTCCTCTGAATTGATTCATGCATTTATTTGCAACATTTTGAATTCCAGATTTGCATGCCCACTCGCATGACTTTTGATAAGTGGATAAAGGGTCCTAAACTGCATTGTTACTGATTAATTTTCAAGTTTTACGGTGATCTGCATTGATGTTTTTCTATATTTCTGTCTCTGGTTTGTGATGGTTTTAAGCGTAGTCTATTATGTTTATATTGCATGTCAAGGTAGGTGAAGTTCATTGAGTTTTTGTTTCATTAATTTGCTGTAAAATCTGAGGTTTAGCCACAGAGCTTTTTCGTGCTCAAACAAATTCCTCTTGTCGCCACTTGGTGCCGCTGTGTTTCAACAAATGTGTCTTCCAAGTCTGGCTGATTAGCCTCATGGTGTGTTTGACTGCGCTAACAGCTGGTCAGAACTGGTGGGCTTTCTTTTCATAGCTAATTGCAAAGATCATCTCAGGTCATTTTGTCATCTGATTGTTAACTCATGATGGTCAGCTGATAACAGATTCATTTTGTGCTCCTTTCACATTTGTTGGAATGTTGCTGAATGTCTTTTTCTGTCTCTTGCAAATCAGATTCCTCATGTGGTGATGGATTTTTGGGACTGGAACAGGAGAGTGAATTAGGTTTGGTGAATTAACTCATGAGTGGCCAACACATATTGAAATGGAAAGAACTAGCATTAGCTTTGATTTATGAATCTAGTGCGGGGAAAAGATAATGTTTATTAGATAATTGACCTCTGCCTGTCCATCATCGCTCTTACAGTTACTGCCTAATTGACATTGGTCTCTGTCAGTGTCCTTGCCATAACTGCCTTCCTCCTGGATATTGGTTGTTCTAGTTCTGCATTCCCACAGGGGAATCTAGTGAGAAGAATTATTTTTGATGGTATAGTCCCATGATAACAGTGTACAGTGATTTGAAATAAAATTCCCACACCTAGAGACACATGTAGTGTTTTTGCATTTGCAGTGATCCACGTTTTTCCGCATTTTTTTTGGCAGGCGGCCGCCACTGTAACTCGAGTGGCAGCACAGCCATGCTGACTGGCAGCCGTATGTAAAATCAGATGCGCTTGCTCACATACAGCCAAACCTCATTCTACACAGCCACAGATTCCTGCACAGAGGTGGAACTGGATTGAGAGCCAAAACACACACAAACGCACACACACATGCAGACTGTTTCACACCAGTGGGAACTATGCGAGAGCCTATTAACGTCAGACATAAAATCGAACTTTGCAGAGTCATGCTGCTGTGACAACACAACTTGAATCAGTGCAGAGTAGATAACTTTTAGATCGTTTACAAACTGCAATGCCGTACAGCAGAGTGAATATTCAATCCAGATGGACGGCATGTTTAACTCTGTGTTTCCAAAAAGGAAATGTGGATAGTGCATGCTCTGTGAAGATGTGCAAAATATTATAAACTGCAAGTGAGCAGTGTCAGAGATAGCAGCATAGATTGAAAGTTGAGCTGATGTCCGACACTTAGTGTGCACATTTTTCTCTTTCAAAGCAAATGCACATTTCAGGATGAGGAGCAAATGGAATGTCTGCCACTGGCCATACTACATTAGTTGGCATGTCCATGGGATATTAAATCAGTGTCAGGCGTGGAGCTTGATAGTGTAGATGGATATATGGGGAGCAGTAGGGGACCATAGCACCAGTGTGTTACATATTATCAGTGCAGTAATGTAGGTGTGATTTGTGGATAAGTTAGATGGTAGT
This sequence comes from Scatophagus argus, assembly GCF_020382885.2. Lineage (NCBI taxonomy): Eukaryota > Metazoa > Chordata > Actinopteri > Scatophagidae > Scatophagus > Scatophagus argus. Next base: position 15,837,011 of record NC_058501.1, read on the forward strand.
GACAGTTCAGTGTTAGTAGATGAGCCTGTTTTCTGTCTGTCACCAGGTGCTCCTGCAGCGTCACTCCTGTTTGGTTTAGCAGGAACTGTGCCAACATTTTGCACCTGTGGTTATCATCATGATTTTCTGTCTGTGTGCACTTCTTAAATCTGCTCCCACGAAGAGTGGATTGCTTTGTCTGTTTCAGAGAACACTGCTGTCTCACACACACAGCTACTTGTGGGTAGCAAATTCTTGATTTCTTTTCATGCATGCACACATGTTTCAGCGCGTGCGTATGTGCGCAGGTTTTGAGACCTATAGAGAGTGTGTGCATGTGCAGCAGCCAGTAGAGTTTTTTGTTTTTTGTTTTTTTACAAGGTGTGCTTCCTCCACCCGTTTCCCAAATTACAGTCCTTTGCAATCAATCAAACGACACCACATCACACCTCAGCCAGTGTTACACTGTGTCCAGCTATGACATCCCGGTCTCTGGTATGCTTTGGCCTGGCTGGTCAAAAGAAGAACTGGATGAAGAAAGTGAGGAAGGGAATCAAGAGAGTGTGATAAGCTGAACCTTATCTAAGCAGTAATGAAATGCTGGCTCTTTGAAAGCATCACTAATGTACCTCTAGCTGTTAGGTGTGGAGGGTACATTTCATTTACAAATTTAAACGAAAATTCTGCATGAAATTGGCCTCTGTGTGTGTGTGCACATATGTCTTTACAGAGTGCTTATTCCATACAAACAGAATGAGTCATGGACTTCTAACAGTTGATAACCCTGTAATGCCTGATGATCCACCTGGGCGCCTCATCACACCCCCTCCATCTTGCTCTCTGCTTCTCAACATATCATATAATGTTGCTGGCTGCATATGTACATGCTGCACTATATGACCAAAGTATGTGGACACACTCACCCACATTGGTGTTAAAAAAAACCCCCAAAAATAATAATGTTTAGACAGCAGTATGGGAAAGGTTTGGGGAAGGAACTTTCCTGTTTCAGCACACACAAAGCAAGGGTCTGACCTCAACCCCATTCAACCCATACTGTGAGCCAGGCCTTATTGACCAACACCAACAAACCAGGAGAGTGGAGCTTGTTACAGTAACAATCCTAACAATATGGGTATACTGATGCTGTGTTACGGGGAAAGACCCTGTAATATTGCATGCCCACCACAATTACATGATGCAGTGTCTCGACCTTCAAGGGCTTTGCCATGCAAACGTCTATTTTGTTTAAAAAGGAAGATACACAAACAAACGAGAAGAATGTGCACTCGGTGTTCTCTAACGTAATCCAGAATCCAGTGCAACTGTTCTGCCATAATGTGTATTTTAGGAAGCGTATAATGGTTTTTCTTTGTTTGTTTTTTTTGGAGTTGACAATATCATCAAGGTAATTTTGATTAAATGTTTTAGCATTGTTCTGCTCCGTATTTAGAGTTGTTTCTAATATTTTGTCCTATCATGTATGTAAACAAGAAGGAGAAAAAACAGAAACACTCTAAAATTAATCCAGGACACACGTAGTCATGATCGTCAATAAACATATAATTAAATTGACACATTTCTCATAAGATCAACAAAAACTGGACATTATTTACTTAAAGACTGAGTATTGTTGGACTGTAATAGATGACTTGCATCCTTCTCCTTTGAATGGTGCTCTTGTCCTGCAGTTGTACCCTGCTGGATTTGAAAGTGAATTCTGTCTAATATTTTTGCTTTGCTATGTTTTGGTTTCTACATGGTTCTAGCCATGCAGATTATCTGGAAGTGACGTCATGACAGTCAAATTCATCTTCAAAGAGTATCTTCCATGTTCCCATCATCTTCCCCTGTTTATCCATAGGTCATCGCTGGAGTCTGTAATCAGATTTATCATCACGATCTTCATCTCTACAAAGACTTCATTCAGCCTGCCTCTGGTATACTGTAAAGCCATTGTCTTGGATGATGATAGTCATGGAAGACCGGTAATAATAGTCCGGGGATTCTCTCCACTAAGCTGACAGTAGATCTGGAGATGTCTGAGCATAGCATAAATAAATCCCTTTTTTGTGTAAGTGAATGAATCATCTTTTAGAAATATAGACGAGGAAGTTAAAAGCAGGCTTTTGTCGTTACCTCACCCCTCCTTCAGTCTCTGACTCAACTTCCCCATGTCTTTTTCTTCAACTCCTCTCAGATTTTACTTTCCCTAATGGAATGATTCTCTGCCCAGACATTAAAGAGTTTTTGAAGGCTCTTGGTTTGAGTGTCCTGTGTGGCTCAAAGCGCAAAGGTGCCAGCCATATAACTTTTTGATTTCCAGACTTCTTCCCGAGACCTTTACTGAATACCTTCCCCATTCTCTCATGTCTCTCCTGTTACTTATTAACTCTGCATCTTGACAGAGAAAGAAATGAAATCAAGACAATTTAAGATCATATTTAAAATTCCTCTGTGTGAGCTTGTGGGTTGTGTGTGTAAAAATGGTGCATTTTTGTGCGTGCCAATAGGGCCAGTGTGGTTTTGGTGACTCCTTCTTCTACTTTTTCTCCACTAAACATTCAAACTGTAAAGTTGCAAGAGCAGCAGTGTGTGTGTGTGTGTGTGTGTATGTGTGTGTGTGTGTGTGTGTGTGTGTGTGTGTGTGTGGTATGCCCTCATGTGTACTATTCTTGACCAAAGTTTTGCAAGAGGCCAAGAGGTTCTTGGGTGGTCTAATTACGTTTGCCACAGGAGATTGGTGCACTTTGCCATGGTGTGTGTCACTGTTAGATGTGTGTATCAGTTGGTGTAGGCTTGCAGGTGTGTGTGGGTGTAAATCAATATCCCAACAGAGACAGTACAGTATGTGAGGGTGTTTAATGACACTCACTCGTCATCTCACTGTTGCATGCATGCTCCCTCTATGAATTTGTGTGTGTGTGTGTTTGGGTGCACGCAGTGGCAGACTGCCACAAAGATATGGGGGCTTGTGCCTCGCTCAGCCACCTGCAGGGCATTTTTGTCTATGAGCCCTCCCACTTCTTTACTATCTAACCCAGAATTCAGTTGACCCGAGTGGCAATAATTGCCTCAACCAGATTGCAAATCATCCATCTTGACATTTGTGACATCCTCTGAAGTATGCAGACAAGCACACACACTCCCTCCTGCCCACCCATAAGTCATCTGTCAAACTGCAGCCTGACTCAGCCGTGGCCCCTGGGCACCTAAACTAACCTGCTCTCTCAAAGCTTCAGTAACACCAATGTTTGGTTTCTGTTCAGATCGCTTTGGTTACCTTGTTAGACGTGTTAAAAAGGTATCCAATTTCCACTTAATTCTGATGGATGAAGTGCATTAGTTATGTGTAGGCGTGTTCATTTATCGTACAGGTGTTTTTAATTTTATGGGTATGGATGTGTGAGCGTCTTTTACTCTTTCTACAGTATTTCCCCATTTATGTTTTGATTTTCGGGGAGCGTAGGAGGGAGATTAGGAGGTTGCCAGAATGTCTTCTGTTCCTTGTTACGCCTTCTGCAAAGCCAACAAGCTGCAGGGATAACGATGCAGTCAGGATGTTGTTGATGTTTACTTTGTTCTTGTTTTTCAGACCTTCTTGTGGTGCTATGTCTTTTCACAGGTTTTTTTGTGCACCAGGCAGTTTGGCTGTTCACCTTTTGGGTGAGCCACAACAGTGTTTTATGAGCTGCGTGTACAGTGTGAGTGTTTGACAGTATGTGTGAAGAGTTCCCAGAATGTGTGTTTTTAGTTTGGTATGTGAATGTGTGTGTGTGTTTTTAAGGGGGTCCAGTGCGGGCCGAACGTTTTGAAGAGGCCCAGACAGCTGCCTTTTACTGCCCCAGGGGGTAATAAACAGTGAGGGAGGGGTAGTTATTTACCCCTTTTATTAGGGAAGGAGGCAGAGGAGGGGACTTTATTGAGGTCACACTGTAACTCCACACAGCTGCAGGGCAAGAAGAGAAATAAAGAAGATATAGTCTGTTTAAAAAATAAAGGTTTTTTAGCATCACTAAATTCCTCTCTCAGGAATCCCTCCCTACCCAGTTTTTACTTGTTGTATAACTATACTAATGTGTGTACGAGTGTGTGCACCCAGGGTCATCCATCTTTCTTCCCACCCCTTTTTCCATTTCCAGGTCTCTTAACAGCCCACTCCTTGTTAAGCACATCTGCTGTCAATCAGGTGTACCCTGTAATCCAGTTGGCATTTCCTGCCATTGGAGACACGCCCACACTCTGGCCATTTGATGATTGGTCAGGTACATCACTGTCTGACCAACAATGGTTCCAAGTTGACCTCTGTTCGTCTTATCACCCTCTTCTGTTGCCGTAACAACAGATGTTGCACAAATTAGGACATTTAAAAGGAATTAGGGTGACATTTTGAATTAGCTTGGCATAAAGATTGAAACAGGAGGAAACTGCCAGCACCTCTGAAGCTCCTGAGTGATTACACCATAACCAAACAATATTTTGCTATTTTGTGATGAATGAATGTTATGCACTAGACTAGTTCTTGCATGACAACCAATGGAGACTCCAGAAAATTTTGTCCCTTTCAAAGGCAGAGACAAAACCTCTGTAAAAATGCCAAATGGCTGTTTTCACACACAGTTTTTGTGTAACATATGTTGATTTAGGAGTTTTCGAGGTGCTGGGTGTTACCTTTGCGCAGGACCAGACTAGCTGTTTTCTCGTTTCCAGTCTTTGTCATAAATTATCATTTCATGGCAGTGTCCGTCATCTCATCTAACTGAAGAGAGCAAAGCGTAGTTCTCAAAATGTTAAACTATTCCTAAATCCAGCAGCCTTTAAAGTCTTGCCGAAAAAAAAAGTAAATTTACCTGGCAAATGAAATGGAAAAAACACAGAACTCAGAGTGTAATATTATTTTCCTGCTGGCTCCTTGTGTGTTGCTTCACATGCCAGGAAAAGATGCAGGATGAGCAGATTCACATGAAATGCGTGATGTGTGAGCAAAAAGAAGGGAGGGGGTGGATCAAATGGAAACATTTTCAGCATTGAAAATTAGTGGGGGAGGAATAACGAGGGCATGTGGCAAAGAGATGATTGACAGAGAGAGAAGGCTGTGAAGGATGGGAAGACAGAAAAAAAAAACAAAACGAGAGGGAGTGAGAGAGAGACTGGAAGGGAGGGGACAGACAAGTTATTCTAGTTGCAGACAGCTGACAGAAAGCCTAAAATAAGATGGAGCCATCTAATGTGCACATATTCCGCAGCTACACTCACAAACCATAAAACAAATGCACTGTTAAATGCTTTTACAATCCCTAATGGTTTTGAGTACAGGAGGACCAAGAGTCAGGCTGAGTTCCCATCATGCTTTATTGTTTTCCCATACAACATGTTGTTTCCTATAATCACATTTCATATAAAAGAGACACAAAGTAAAAACTTTAGCGGTACTATATCAGACTCCTAGTGTAGTAATAAATATAAAATGTCATCGTGAGATACAAAAGGTTAAAGTCATGGGGCAGGGCTAAAGGAGGGACACATCAAAACTGACCTGAAACTGGAAGAGCTCATAGATTGGTTTACACATCTACAAATATAGTCTCACACCTCTTCTGCTGCTACACAAGCTCACACACACTCACTCACTCACACACACACACTGACTCAATGCCAATTCAATGAGAAAATCTAACTTAACAATGCAACATGTTTAAAACCCAGCTGGTCGAGTTTGATGGAGCTGGAGAGACAGAGGGATGACTCAGGAGCTAAGACCGCGCTGCAGGTATGTGACATACAAGACAGAATTACCACACCTATTACAAAGTGAAGCTAGCAGAAATACTGGAATAAAAATATAAACTGCCTTTAAACAAAACGGGGGGCAAGTAGTGATAATGCAAGTGGTGATGCAGGAGCAGGATTTGGGGACTGGAAGGACGAAAAGTGAGAAGTGCTCTTGTTCATTGTCGTTCGTACACCCTGGTGCATACTACATCATCTGCTTTCATGGTCTGAAACGAGAGGAGAGTGTGGATGATTAATATATGTAACTGAGTTGTTTTTAATGTCTCCTGCAGTTAAGACCAACATAACCTCACTGTGCACCGCTGTTTTGAAAGAACACCATGTACACAAAGTTGTTTTACCAAATATGTTCAGCCCCGAATCTCGCACAGTTTTACCTCTGCTGGCTTCTGAAAAGCAGTTGTGGGGATCGGTGCCCGAGAGCTCGTCAGGAGGCTTGAGCGTACTGCCAACCCTCATGCGAACATTGCCTCGTACATACTTGTTCTGTTTACAGTTCGTTCAGTGGAAAATGCATGTGTCATCTCTGGTTGGACTGGTTTACCGGTAGACTTGGGTCAAATAATTATTTGGTATACTTATCAATTTTTTTTTTTTTTTTTTTTTTTTTTTTTGCAAAGCGACCTGACGTGCCAGGTGGGTGGGGTTTTAATATTCAACACAGTTCTGTTTGCAGAATGGGCACCATATCATTCACAGAGGTTTTGGTAGTTGTCAGCAGCAGAACAAAACGGTGCAAAGTCGTAAAATTCTAAGAAAATTTGTTTTGCGTTATCATCATTATCAGCCTCCCACTGCACATGTCGCTAACGTCATAATTATTTGTTTGCCCTGATTTGTTTTGATTATGTTTGTACACTTGCTCTCATGACTTCATGCTGAGGCCTGCACTTGAAATCTCGAAAGAGGCTCTTTCATCTCCTGCCAGCAGAATGATTAGATTGGCATTATGGTACTCAAAGCACAATTATATATTTTATAATCTAAACTCAACACTTTAGATTATAGCCTGCAAATTACAGTGTAATTTTGATGTACAAATGGGGCACCAATAGAATACTTTTCTGCCAGTACGGAAATGCCAGCCCAAGTGAGGAAGACTGGAGGTAAATGGCGATGAAATGGAGAACAGAACATATAGTGTACTTAACTATGTTGCACAGGATATTAAGTAAAGCTTACATAAATGTCATAACTGCATGTTTTTAAAATTCTAATATAGCTCTTCTTACTAAAAACGGTTTATAGTAATGTAGTTCTGAGAAGCTAAAGAAGCAGCTAAACAAAAAATGTGTGTGTGTCCATCTAAACTTTTATGTCCTGTCAGAGTAACTAACTGTATCATAAAGAATACATGGGCCAAATTACATGCAGCACTTCTATGCACTTTTCAGCTGACTTTGCTTATTCACTGTTAGTGCTCGCTCAGATGGACTCAATTGTCATCTATTATAATGTGACCAAAGATCCACACCATCAAGTCATGTGATGACTACTGAGAAAACTCCATGACAATTGAATAAACTCTGCTGCTGATGAGGACTGTGAAATTCTTTAAAGCTACGGAAAATGTTAGTAAGCAGACATTACCCGTGCTGGTTCTAAATCTAAACTCTGACTTGCTGGGTAGTTTGTGTGCTTTACCAGAATCAGTTTGCCGTCATTGGTGATCTCTCGGGTCCAGGACGTCTTAGGCCCTTCCCCTTTCTGCAGAGTCTGCTCACAGCTGATCTTGCTGTCGGTTTCCCAACAAGGAAAACTCTGAGGACAAAGAATGAGAGAAGGAGAAAATCCGTTAGACATGTCGTGCTAATTGTTGGATGTATAGATGAATGCATACGCAGATGTCTACACTGCTATTGAGAAGGAAAAGGGAGATAATAAAAGGGTGGCTAATGGACAGAGGAGACAAGAAAGGTGGAGCAGGAAGATCACTGCGAGGTGCAAACTTGTGATGCACTCATCGTTACGAGAGTGAAGTTCTGGCTGGTTGCAAGTGTTTGCTTTGGAGACGGCCAAACAGAGGCCATCTATGGGAAAATGGGGGAAAGCAACAAGGAGAATTAGGGAGGGACGGAGGGCAGGAAAGTGCATGAAGCAGGAACGGAGGGAAAACGGGAAGTTGAAAGGGGTCGTGAAGAGTTTGAAGGAGCACAGTGTAGCACGATAGGCCTTTAGAGACCAAGGGAGTGGTGAAGATATGCAATCAGTCCAAATATGATGAAAAGCCAAATTAAACAGATTGATGTTATCTGGACAGCTCCCTTCCCATATGCCCATTTCTTCTTTGTGTGTGTGTGTGTGTGTGTGTGTGTGTGTGTGTGTGTGTCTGTGTACGTGAGAGAAAGAAAATGTGTGAAAATGCACAGAAAGTAGACGTGAGAGGGCATTTTGGCGTCCGTTATCGTGTACCGTGCAGGGACGTCCGTCCACCGTGGACTCATTGAACTCATGCCCCACAGTGAAGGTGATGTGGGTGGTGCGAACTGTGGTCGAGGTTTTAATGGACAGCGTCTCTCCATCCTGTGTGATCTCCACTAGTGGCTTGGAGGCTGCCTTCACCGCAATCATACGCAGCATCATGTTCACGCCTTAAAAAACACAGGTAAGACAAGGAGATAATTATGATAAAACACGTACCCTTGAACAAACTGTCATGGCTACTTGGAATGAATATTCCCATGTTAGCTGTACACACCTGCAAGGGGTAAACTCAGTTCATGAAGACAGATATTTGCAAGGTTTTGGTTTATAGAGCACAGCCCCAAGAAGCAAGGCAAATGAAACCATAACCACTGTGAGTGTGTGTGAATGTGTGTGTGTGTTTGAGTGGTGTGGTGTTGCTGCTTGTCCAGGTAAAAGGAGCAGTCTGGTATTGCACAGCTTTGTCCAGTTATGAGGACGGAGGAAACAATGAGGTCATACGACAGCACATCTGCATTCCCCACACACTTTATCATCTTTGCATACACACACACGCACAGACACTGTAATTTCCCAGCTTGGGATCAATAAAGTAAATCTATCTATCTATCTCACATGCAGAGTCTCAAACACATGAACTAATATGATGATTTATACATTCTACAGTGTAATCGGCATTATTCTCGTCTCCTCAGCAGAGAGATGGCACACTGATATTCTCAGAGTTGCAGTGAAACTGATAAAAAAAAAAAAAGTGTGGGAAAAGAGAGGGAACTAGGAGCAGACTGGTGTGGAGTAAGGGAGGGAGGGAGGGAGGCAGGGGGTCAGACAGACGAGGGGCCGGTGGTCTGTATGTAGTGTGTGAAGATCTCTCCTCAAGTGTGAGGGGAAGTGTGTGTGTATGTTGTCCGGAGTGTATTTGCTGTCGAGTTGGATTTCGCACTTCTCACCTCTCACACATTCCCACCTGTCACCAAGGGTAAATATATACACACTCTGAAATGCACAGTCATTCAGCATGCATCAGGATGTCTAGGTTGTGCACTGGATGCACTGTACGTAGACGGCTGCACACATGTGCACTGTCATCGTCTCAGCTTGTGCATGTGGATTTTTTTCTAAGCTGCATTTTGTAAAACTCTGTAAAAGGACATCACTATGCAGGAAACATTTTCACCCTTGGCAGCCTTGCATCAGACTACATAGTTGGACCAGTTTCACAGACATGCACTCAGGTATTGTACTTAAGTGCAGTTTTTGCTGTACTCATACTGAAATTTTTAAGCTTTATGCTACCTGTGTGCTAATAGTCTACTGCATTTCAAGAGAAACATGAGATAGAAATTTGCATCCAAATCATGTTATAATTTAAAAGATTGTATTGTATTGTATGTATTTCTCTGGTATTTGCTAGTAGTTAAGTACATTTTAATGCAGGACCTTTACTTATAATGGAGTATTTTTACACTGTGGCATTGGAACTTTTATTTAGATAAATATAAATTGTTTGTCCACCACTGCGTACAGTAATGTGGCAAAAGGCAGTAGTGCAGAAATATACTAGCGTTTTGTGATCAATGTGATTAATTAGGCAGAAAACATTTCCTCTTCTCAGTTTGTAAAACTGTTCTGTATTCAAAAAAATGTTGAAAATTAAATGCACACAGACCTGACCATATGAGGATACAGACAGACAGACAGACAGACGGTCAGGGTTAGAGGTCAAAGAGCAGAGGGCAGAGGAAGCATTTGGGACACGGAGATGGAGGGGTGGGGGTAGGGATGAGGCGGGTGAGGGGGCAGTGAGGAAAGGAAGAGAGGATGGAGGAAAGGAGGAGGCCACTGGGTGCTGACAGGCTGCATACAGCTGCGCTTTGCCCCCCAGTGAAACCAGGGTCCATTCCTCTCTGTCAGTCATGCCAATGCAGATGGAAATTATAGGAACACATGGTGATGTGTGTGTGTGTGTGTGTGTGTGTGTGTGCGTGTGTGAGGGAGGCAGAAAGAGCGTGTATTGGCTCAGGTACAACAGCGTCACTTGGTGGAGTTTAGCCTGCATTCTTGTTGCAGTTCATGAATACTTGTTCCACACCTCGCATCTCTTGCACACACTCCACAGAAACATAAATAAAAACACAGAGAAGCATATGCATGCAAAAACATGTACACTGATCACACACGGCCATATCATCATACTGCATACATCTCCCTTTGTTAAAGACTACAACCCCACTGCCCTCCTGACACACACACACACACACACACACACACACACACACACACACACACACGCACAAGGAAGTGTTGATAAATAGACAGTGAGAAGCCTCTTAAAGACTAATTGGCGCCTCAGTCTGACAAGTTGTGAGTTCGTGCTCCCGCCCTGTGGTGGTGTGTCAAAATTGAGAACAATAGTGTCATTTGATAGACATTTCAATGACCTTAATATGCAGTAGACTGTGTGTGTGCATCTGTGTGTGTGTGTGTGTGTGTGTGTGTGTGTGAGAGAGAGAGAGAGAGAGAGAGAGAGAGAGAGAGAAAGAGGGGTGCGTTATTCGGTGCTCTCATCTCTCCGTGTGCCCTTACGTGATGATATGAATTCCAGGTGTGCACTGGCAAGTCATCTAATGGGAATTGGCTACTGACGACAGACGCGTCTGACTCGGCGCGCGCGCAGGCACACTCACGCACACTAACACACACACATACATAGAGACGCCTGTCGAGACTCCAAATGCACCAGTGATGTGACAAAACTGTGTGCATCTCAGCAGCAGGTGTTAGGCATTTTCCCAGACTGTCACTTCACACAATGTGGCTGTGCTGCACTGTACAGTGTCATAACGGTCCTCTTCAGCGCGCACACAATCGGAGGCTGTGGCACAGACAGATGTGCCGCCGTTTGTCTCTATTGTGTTAGCAGGGGAGGCCAGAGGGAGAGGGGAGAGGAAAACGGGTGAGGCTGGCTGGGGGCCAAGCACTGAATTTTGGGTTCTGCAGAATGACAAAGACCCCCCGCCCATGTGGTACAGAGGGTGATCCCCGCTGGTGCACGGACACAGAGGAAGATGTGACCTGTAATGTGCTGAGAAAGCTACAGTTTGAGCTGACACATCTGATCTGTGTCATTGCGCGCAGAAATAAAAGCTTCATACGAAACCACTCTCGCGCAAAAAATGAGTCAAGCTGCCATGGTCGACCACTGAGCGTTTTTTTAAAGGGGGGGAAAGTCCTCATTTTCATCACTTACCCAACTTTTTTAAGAGTTCCTCGAAGTTTTCTGAACTCTTCATTTCCCAGGTGCCGGAGAAATCAGGAATTTTGCGTTCCATATTAGGCTGCAATTAGCTTGCGGATTAATGTGGGTGAACTGTCACTTCCAAATGTGGTCGCTGCTGGTCCAGACTGCTCCAAGTGTCCCTTCTGAATCAGCTCTGGGTGTGTGGCCGCGCCGAGTGGTTTGACTCTGTCTGTCCAGTTACTTCCGTCGTTTTCTCGGGATGAGCGGCTGACTGTCAGAGCTGTGATCTTACCTATATGCCAGTGCCCGTTACAAATGAATGGCACAGGAAAGCAAAGATACTTGTGTATGGATACACACGCCCCCTTTCTATATAGACACGCCCCGTAGGCTAACTGATTAGAGGCAACAGTCCACAGTCAGTGATTCAACCTGACCACGCCCCTGTAGTCAGCATGTGCACTTCAGAGTTGTTCACGCAGCCAGCATTTGGAGACTCTCCTCTGCTACGCGCATATCTTGAATCAAGCATCCTGATGGTCCTCTGAAAAAAAAAAAATCAGCAGACTCGATATAATGAGATAACATAAAATATTTAGGTTTAAGACGTTTCTCACTTATGGTGCAGTCAGTTTTGGCACGGTTTAATGATTGGCTTCAACGCAGCGCAAAACGGGGAGGATGTCAGCCAGGCCAGTGTGTTGACAGAACATGTCGTCTTGGCAGGGCGGTGCGAAGGAAGAACCAGTCAACTGACTGTAGACTGAATGGATGGCAGAGCTGTGTGTGTGTGTGTTTGTGTGTGTGTTTGCGTGTTTGAGACAGAGAGGCCAAGTTCACCCACAGCCTCATGTGCGCCGCGGCACTGTGTCATAAAAATAAAAGCGGTGGTAATGGGATACAGCTTCTGGGCTCCACCGGTGGGCTATCCATTTAACGGGAACTGCGTCAGAGGAAAAACCACCCCGGACGCATGAGTGAGGCAAAGAGAGAGAGAGAGAGAGAGAGAGGTGGTGGAGGAGGGGATTAAAATAAAAATTGGGATTGGCGCAAGTCGGTGACTCCGCATAGCTTTTCGCCCCCCGCTGCTCAGACGGAAGGAAGGGGAGAGAGGAGGAGGAGACGGGAGCATTTGGAATCAGACGGCCAGTGGGGCAGGGTCAGGGCCCCGCGGGGTCGGAGGTAGTCCTATAAAGAGCTCGCTCACACACACACACACGCACACATACTCGCGCATGCGCACGCGGTATGTAGGGGCACATGCACGCGCCAGTGATGGATGGCAGCGGGACAAAGCCGACATTAACTATTGACTCTTGATGGATGATCCCATCCGCTACACTGCATGGCGAATTAGCGCGAGGTACACCAGGCGACTTGGAGGAGGCGGGGGGCATCAGGAGAAGGTCGCCGAAGGCTACATGTACACACCGGCTCAGTGTCAAACTTATAACAAAGACGCACAGACTAACAAAGGTGAATAACAGCTTCAGATTGATTTTTGGTAACGCGATATGCGCTTTTACGCACAGACCTCGGTCTTAGCGCTTGCATGGGGCCCTTTGACTGTTGAGGAACAAAGCTCACTCGCATTGTTTCCTTCATCAGTGCACACACACACACACACACACTTCATTGGCCACACACCAGGCATCAGTCACAGCATGTCCTCACAAGTTACCCCCTGGTCCAAACAACAGAGGTGAGCCATCAGACAGCCATATCAGAGCTGTAATTTCCTCTCCCATCCTTTCTTTTTCTTTCCTGTCATTCACTTTTTGCCGCCGTTAACTCTTTAAGGGTTTGCTCTGACACAGCCTGAAGAAATGCAGCACTTAAAGGGGAGATGGGTCCACACTGAATATACAAAAATATAGATATTCAAACACATGCTGTGTTTGAATATCTGACTCACTGCAACACTGCAACTATGGTGGCCTGTTGAACACATTGTGCTCAGGATGGAGAAATTGATCATGCCCCTGGTTTGAAAGTGACTGATGCAAACACAAAGGTTACAATGGAGAGCTGTCTAGCGTTGGGAAAAATCATCTTCGAGGCCATTTGCATATTACCATGACACAACAAGAAATGCATCAAAGGCCACTGAATCAAACAGGCAGCCGTGCAGTATAGCACAGCGACAGCCTCACCCATCTTGTGTGCGTGCTGTTCACAGGGGGCTTGATAAAGAGCTCTGAAATGTGTGTGATGCTGCATGTCAGCACGTGATGACAAAGCGCCGCTCAGCATTCAGATCCACTCAACCGTGCTCTGCTCCTCTCAACCTTTCTCTCTCCACTCATTCCTTCCCTCCATTCCCCCCTTTTCCTTTCTGTCTCTCCTTTACCTCACGCAACTTTCCCCCACTCCCTCCTTTCTCTTTTTCTTCCTCCTCCTCCTCCTCCTGTCAAGCTTTTGTTCTTTTGTGCCTCTCTGACACATTCCTCAAGCACGTTGAAGAGATGGAGAAGGGGAAAACAGAATGGGAGAGGATGGAAAGGAGAAGAAAGAAAAGGAGGGGAAAGTTAGTGAGAAAGTTAAGAGACAAGAGTGCAGGTCATTTTTTATCTCATTGTTGTGGACAAAGGGATAGGGAGAGTGAGTCAGCAAAGAGAGAGAGCAGGGAGATCAAAGGCAAACAGATAGTGACAGAGATGGAGAGGTTGAGAAACAGTGAAAGAATGAAGGTGGAAGAAGTGTAAAGAGAGACTTCTCTGTCTTTGGAGGTGCGAGAAGTATTAGTTTGCTCCTTCGGTGCCAACTTTATTTCAATCATCCTTGTTTCCTTATGTTCCCTTCCAACTATTATCCACCCGTATACTGTTCACTTCTTTTGTTCAGTCATCTTCATCTTCGTGTGTTTTCTCCCGTACCAAGAACCTTGTTGGTAACTGATATCCCCAACTGCCAATGCAAAGTTTCACAGACTGCACCACATGCAATCAACATGGTGTGTTTGTGGCTTGGTCATAATAACGCTTGACCCTTATTAACCTGAGTTAAAGACACACCATGTAACATTCCCTCATTAAAATCTCTAAAAACTTCAACACCTTATCACAAATGTTTCCAACAGGGTTCTAAAGCAGAGAAATGTTCTTTACAATGTTCTGTCGGAGAGTCAGAAAGTGAGGAAGGAAGTCATCGAACGTGACCAGATGTAATGGGCATGAAACTTTGAAACTTTATGAATATTTGTGTCATTTCAAATTGACTATCTCTTGGGTTTTAAACTGCTGGTTGAACGAGACAAACACGATTTAAACAGACAACCCAAAAGCATGAGATCTGAAATCGTGAGCTGTATTTTCCTCTCTGTCTGTGTGGTTTTGTGGGGCCTCAGTCTCATTTGAATGAGACTGAGGCTTGTATCAACACCCTCACCAGAGTGAACTCTACAATATCTCCACATTCACTTCCTCCTGGGCTGCTTATTGTTTCCTATTTCCTCTCTTCATTCAAATGACACAGATTTGAACCATATCTGTGGAACATCCAAACTGACTTCAGACTATTTATTATTCAAAAGGGCTCTTATCTGGGTGTGGGATGGGAAACAACATGCACCACATTACACTTCATTCAGCATGTTTGGCAGAGTGGTGTTCAGTTACAGTTGTGGCCTTTGTCAAATTTATGTTGCAATCGCAGTTTTTGAAAAGGAGCAACTTGTCTGCACAAGTGGGAGTTTGTGCCTGTGATCAGCTCATAGTAAAGTCACACTTCAGTGGCATTCTTCGATTTATCATCCAGATGACCTCCAGTAAAATGTGTTCACCCCGGTAACCCTGGTAACCCCAGATATGAACTTGACCCTGGCCCTCCCCACTGCCACCTCCTGGAACTCATTATCACTGGCCTTTACCCTTAGAGGAAGCCACTGGACAAGATGTGCACATGCATGCAGGCAAAGTGCCACAAATTACAGTATCTTTCGTTTATGATTTACTTCTGTGTCAGCAGGTGGGTTAGGACCTCCCCAAGGGGGTCGTAAGATAAATCTGACAGGGTTTAGAGAAGATTAACCGACCAGGAAAGGAAGCAGCATTTCTGTGACACAAACTGGTGTCGTTTTCTGTAATCTTTCCTCTTTTCTTTTGAAATACTGGACAGTTCTACCTCCGCTGGCCTTCTAAGAATTTCAGTCCAACGTGTAGAAGTCGCTCACAGCTCACAGGCGTAAACGGCGTGAGACAGAGTTGGCGAGAGGACATTTCGTTTAAGCAAAAACTTCGTGAGCCACTGTGCTGTGCAGCTTGCACAACAGTTGCACAACAAACAACCACATTCACAGATAAAAGTTTATGCAGCAGTGCAGGGCTGCTGGCATTCTGACCCACCGAACCATGTGGGTTTGATTAGAGGCAGTTTTTAACCTAGTATGTGGAAATGAGAGGCAGAGATTGAGGGAGCCCAAAGAGCAAGAAGGAAAAGATAAGAAAATAGGAAGAGAAAGAACGTGTCCCTGTCTGACGGCAAGACAAGGACGTCTTGTGTGAATGTTGCAAAATCCAGCAGATGTTGGTTCAAACTAAAAGAATCAAACAGAAAGAGTCAGACACACATGATCTCTTCACTTCCTGCCCACACACATCACGTCATTATACCAGGGAAATTTTAAAGAATCGCTATATACGGACAGTGTGTATCAGCATGTGTGAGTGTGTGTGTGAGTCTCCTTGTGTTCATGAGACTAAACCACCAGATGCCGGGGCAGTTGCACCCAGACGCCTGTATTACTCACACCCTACTCTTTTTGTCCTTCACCCCCCCCACCCCCACCAAAAAAAAATCTCTCTTCCTCCCCCTGGAGTCTTTGTGGTTCTAATTATCGCGCTCATTTGTTATGAGTTGCTCAGAGGACAGAGGGAGAGCGAGAGCCGAGAGAGGTTACATTAGGAAGGTGAAGAGCTACAGAAGAGCCGTGTGAAGGCAAAAAGTTAATATTGTCAAAGTATTTTTCAAATATGTGGTCACATTTGTGTGTCCATCTCCTCCAAACCTCCCTTCTGGTTTTGCACTCCGTCCACTGTGTTGCCGCCACCTACAGTTTAACGAGCTGGCAGGCCCCTCTGAGGTGCAGCGTGACAACGGCTCTGTAAAGCAACGCTGACGGGGCCGAGCGACGCAGAATGGCTTGACGCTCCGCAGGAGGATGGAGGACAAACAGAAGGGAGGGATGAACAGACGAGAGGAGAAAAGGGAGGTCAGTTGTGCAAAGGGCGAGAGTGAATCGGATGGAGACGTGAGTGAGTGAGCCAAAGTGGACGAGAGAAGAGGTGAAACAGAAGGAAAGCTGAGAAGAAAAACAAGCGCCGGTTCCCATACTTTCACTGCTTTTCACCTTATTTTATGTTCATGTGTTGTTTTTTTTTTCTCTAAAAACCACAGAAAAGTTCAGTAAAAGTGCAGTCCGTTTTTTTTTTTATTATTTTACTCCTCCTTCTCTGCCCCTCCACCCTCACACCACCTCTCACTCTGCACTCATTCTTTTATTCTCCCGTAGCCTTTCCTCTTTGACCCGAGTCAACGATTGTTGTTTGCTTTTGCTTTTTCCTCAGCCATGATTGTGAGTGTCAGCAGTGTGTGTGTGTGTGTGTTCAGCAGACCTTGTTCTTGACTTTGTGCATGCGTCTCAATGTGTGTATTTTGCACACATGTCACTGTGCTTGACCCTATGATGATGTCATTGATTAGGAATGACCATAGCTGAATACTTCACAGCAGGTCAACCTGTGGTCACTGTTACTGTATGTGACCAGTGTGGGTCCCTTAAGTCTGCAGAATTACCTGACGAAATGGCAACATACTTGTGTGTTTCATTCTTGAGCTCAGCAGACATATCATTCCCCAGTGGAAAACCAAAAAAAAAAAGATAAATAAAAAACATCGAGTTTAGCTGCGTCCTGACATTTCTTCATGATCCTATGACTTTGCCAATAGTCTGTGAGAAAATGAAAGGATAACAAAAACAAAGCTTAATTATAAACTTTGTAATTTTCTGTCTCTGGAACACTGGCAGAAACCTCTGTAACTACAGAGAAAAGTAAAATAAATAAATAAAAATAAATAAATATACTGAAGTGCTTTAGCAGAATGGAAAGTTGTGGAGATTTTATGAGAGCGGGGTTGCATTTCTTTCCAAAGTGATCATCTGTAAGCATTTCTACCAGCTCAGGCACATGTGCAGTCGATACTCGAATTTTCTCTGTGACCTTCATTTTCTGTGTTCAATTCTAAACTCGAGGCCACTTCTATTGCCTTCCTAACAGAGTTGTGCTGCAGCTGCGCGCTAAAACCCTGCAGCAAAAAAATACAAGCTTATTGGTAACTTTGGATGTCTCATCTTTTTTCCTGAGTTTTCCAAAAGTTTACAGTCAGTGATCACAGTGCTTTGAGTCATTTGCACTGAGCACTGGGAATCAAAGCAAAGGAACGGAAGCCGCAGAAAACAGTTCAGTGTCTCAATAAAAGCGTGAAAACAGGTGAAAATGTTTCAGCATATTTCCTGATTCTCTGTGGGGAAATGTGTAAAAGCAATCACAACACTATAATGCATTGCTTGCAGAAGTACAAAATACAAAAAAGATGTGTGACGGAGGGACAAGTCTAATTAGAGGTTGCAGGCTTCACTCCGGTCCTGGGACTCCTGTGGCGAGTACGTAACTCTCCTGCCCTCTAGTGGGAAAAGCAGGCACTGCCACACGCGCTAACTCAGACCTGGAACTGTTTGGCTCTTGTTTGGAAGATGTCTGGGCATGTGCAGCTAAGGTGACCTGCTGTAACTAATCAAACAGTTGTCGTCAGTGTTTGTTTATGTCTGTTTGGTGCACACAGCTTTGCGTTACTGCACCCACTCAAATCCCTGCAGGGACAGGTGCAGCCAGGACACAAAAAACTGTTGGAAAACAGTATGTGTGTGTGAGTTTGTTTGTGGTTTGTTTTGTGTGTTTCAGTCTTTGTGAGCATGCAGGCCTCCAGTTGTTTCTGGGCTTTTTAGGAGTTGCAGATTTTGGTTTTAGAAATAAAGTTTGCTCAAGGTTACTATATATTGGACAGTGAAAGGGTTAGCAAGGGCCACAGACCTTTAAGGGGGCCATAGGCGTCACGTTTATTGTGTGGCATTTAGTTTATTAAAATTAGTTTAAGGCCTCAGACTAGGGCTGTCATTTTTCCCTTGAATTATTTTATTCTTCAAATTATCAAACATGGGAAACATTAGATATTCAAGCTAATCTGTTTGTCCTAATGCAAGTCCTTTTTGTCCATCAGTAATCTAAGATAAGTAGAAATGGAGGAGGAAATTAGGGAGCAATTCATAAACTGAATGATTAAGGCCTTAAAGATGCAATATATAGAATTTCCACTTTAAAATGTTGAAAACAATCTTTGTTTTTTATTTTGTTGTGTGTGTGCTGCATGCCAGATGTTTCTAATAATGTTCAAACCCAGAGAAATTGTACTTTGAGAGACCCCTAGTGGTAGAAGCTGCATACTGCGCGTTTAGGCAACACCTGCCCTTAGGAGGGGCTCTAAGTCCTGCTTAATCAACTTGCTACTAACTGAAATGTGCTATGTTACACCCCCATTGAGGTGGAACCCTGGGGTTACCGGAGGCTGAAACACAACAATCAATCAACTTAATGGAGCCCAGTTGGTGGAGAAAATAAAAGTGTTTTATTTTTAAAACAAACTAAATTTAACAGGAATTTAAACCAAAAAGAATCTGGAGTAGAAATGGAAACTGTGTGGTTGTGCCAAAACTATCAACAGCACAATAAAACTGGGCATGACTACTCAATACTGATTGCAAGAAAAGAACAAACAAAAGGCTTACCTCTCTTATCTCAGAAGAGATTTAAATAAATGAAATACATTGGGTGGCACCAACCAAAAACAGGAGGACACATGCCTGCCTGCACGTAACATGCTATATTAGAGGTTAAATGTTAAAGGGCTACAAAACAGCTTGAAAGAATAAAGAATTAGTCAATGTAGACCTCCAGTATGAATAAATCAATGAATGAAGATGGCCTGGTATTCCAAATGTTTTTAACTCTACTCTGCTCTGCCCCCAAATGAGTTTAGAATTAAACAAAAAACAGTTTCAGCTCGTGAAGGTCCTGTCATATTATAATCAATAAATCTGGGTTGATAGCTGCATTAAAGATCTTGGCTCCAATCTTCAAAAACATTGAGCGTATCAGTCAGTATCTCTAAGTACCTTGCTGCTGTACATTCAGTTTAGTACACTGAAGTTGTCATTGTTGAAGTTACGATAAGCAGTAAAATCAAAACCTCACACTGTTTTCCTCTGCATTTCTGTGTGTGAATCACTGCCTCCCAGCACTGGTCATGGTTTTGTTCTGGAAACTTTGATGCTCTGAGTTGGTGGGAGTTTTTACGTAAATTGTGAGTTTCAGATAAAAGCGTTAAAACGTTTACGATTCAGAGATCAAGCCACAGTCAGAATCAAAATTCCTTTATTTATCCCTGAGGGGAAATTCTTTGAATCCACAAATTTAGGCTCACATCTGTTATTATAGTTGGCATCCTGAGGGTTTTGTCTTGATGTGTTTGCAGATTATCTTTCATGTACAGATAAAATCTATGTTAGACATACATCTTGATTTATGATAAGCATTAAGTGTTTACGTTGATCTGCATCACATTCGAAACACTGAAGAGAAATCGGTGAGTAAATTTACTTCTGAGACGCATGCACATCAGAAAACTCAAATACTCAGGCACAGGCATATGATATAGTAGGAAATGTTAAAAATTTGAAATTGTTCAAAACATTATGACTGATATGTTGGTGATTTATTACTAGTCTAAAACGTAATCTAATATCCATATATAATAACAAGAGGAAGAGCTAACAACCAGAGCCACGTCACTGTTAAGCTATGAGCGTGATCTTTAGGGTCCTGGCAGCCTGTGGCGTTGTTATTTGGTTGTAAGTTCTCAGGGTTTCCCTCAAAATGGACTGGCAGACAGTTGTTGCCCAGAACCTCACAGGCCAGGATCAGATGTCTGGTTTCTTCTTGGACGCTCCTGATTCCACATGTCTGATTAATCCTCACGGTGACAAAAGTGAAAGACTGCCGGCTGATGCACAGGTTCTCCTTATACGTCACCCCTCCGTCGTTCGTGCACACATCCTTGACTCTGTCCAGGTCTTGTGGACTGAGAAAGGACTGGGTTGGTCTGTCACAGCTTGTATGATTCTCGATGAACGCCTGCCATTCATTCTGATCGAGAGAAGTGGGCATGCCGGAGATAATGTGCCGTTTGAGAAAGGTGTTGTAGCCGTTGTTCCAATTGGAGCGCTGGCAGGGAAAGTCGTTTTTAGCAAATGTCTGATGACCCAGCAGGAGACAGACGGCGAGAGTGAGAAAAGCCCCAAGAGCAGCCATTACCCAGCAGTCCTACAGTGAGATGACAAAGAACAAACAGCACACTTTAAACCCTTTCACCACAGCCCTCTTGTTTTACCAAAGAACTCGCTTGACACTGATAAAGTAAAGAGTGTGTGCACAGAGTTTGACGGAGCCACAGCTGTCTGTCTGTACAGGGTTTTTTTTAAAACATGAAACCAAAAGAGGATGTAGAAAACAGCTGCTTAATGAGAGAACTTCCCTACCTTGTTTCAGCACCAGTGGTTTCTGTGAGCTTCAAGTGACCTGTAGAGCTGCAGATGTGTGTCTACTCCACCGTGCTTCGGTTGTAGTTCGACATTTCACGTCACGTGTGTGTGGGAGTGGCCTGAACTGCATATGCATTGCTTTAATCTGTCCACACGGCTGTGCTTTGGAGCAACAGTCATGGTGAGAGGTAATCCAGTTACAGTTTATTTTTGCATGCTGACTGTGAGGGTCCTGTCCTCAGCACCGCTGTTTGTATATCCTTTTTTCAAATGGTAACTGTAATATATATTTCTATTGTGTGTTTTGGTCATCAGACAGGGCTTCAAAAATGACTACAGTATATTCCTCACTGTTCAATCCACACATAAAATGAAACATGACAAATATGAGAAATACATAAAAATCCAATAGGAAATGGTCTAGACTGAGCATGTAACAATATTTATTTTCAATTTATATTAATAGCTTAATCAGTTTAATCTGAGTGAGTATGGAAAAAACATGTCTTCCCTTTCAAATTAATTCAATTAAGCATCCTCTAACTTTGCATTTGTCAAGCCTGTAAAAGATTTGCCTGGTTTATTTTAATTTTGATCATTTTGATCCTGGGACACATCAAGGACTTTGTTAAATATTCCCACAGTCTGCATAGTGAAATGAATTAGGTTGTGCCTTGTATATTGAAGCTTAAAATACATCAATCAAACCCATAAAGAAAACCCTGCTGGAGGTTAAAGAAACTGACAGTCCAGATGGCACTTCAGGAAGAACATGCTGTTGCTGAACTGCTGATAGAGCTAAGGCAAGAAAACACTCAGATACAGTATCTACAGTATAGAGCTGAGTCTGATGGTATACAGTAAGTACAAAGGGTTATGTTTGAGGTCATCTATAGAGCACCTAAAAGCATAAAATGTCCCAAGCAGCACACATCTTGACAGTTTATCAATCCACCTGTCTATAATGTTTATGTCTTGGCAATCAAATGCATCAAATCTGCACTTTATAGTGGAAAATAAACCATTGGTGAGAAGAAAAGAAAGAATGACCGCGTAAGAATAAAATATTTGAGAGCAAGAATAGAGCCACAGTTGAGTGTGGATCAGCACAGTGTTCAAACCTACTGGCGAAAAGCAGTCAGAAACAGGGTGTATTAATAACTGCATATTAGTGGTGTACGTGACCAAAGAGAGGAACTACATGTCAGGCAGAGAAAATAAACTTAAGCATTTTAACAACTTTACCATCTTTGGGGTTAAGCATTCAAATACAGAGTTACTACAAAGGAAGTTGTGTGTGAAGATCCAGTGCCTGTCAAAGATAGGCTAAGCAAGACTACACTATTCAGCAAATTTTACTGAATTTTAACAAGTTAAAGGATGAGAATTTTTATGAAATAAAACCAAGTAGTCCCACTTATCCATCTTTCTTCTTTCTGTACCCTTTTAAAATTCTGGCATAAAATAAGAATCAGGACAAAGTCTGAAGCCTCATGTCCAACTGTAGTCACAAGCCATTAAGCAGTTTTTATGAGGCTCCAGAAAGTAGGACTTTAATACCAATCGAATTCATCTTCATTTGGACTTAAGCCACGTGTGACTTGAGTCCAGTCTGCTACAAACGGAAACCAGACAAGAGGCAGTAACTGTCATGAACCTTTAAAGTTCTCCATCCAGAGTTAAGTAGATTGTTTGAGATGATTCAGATCTCTAGTGGATCTACTGGACAGATATTTGGGAGAAGTTCTCAGCATCTTCTTACCATAAACACCTACCGTACTTTCAACTTTTCTCAGCTGTAGAAGATGCACCTAAATGTTGTGAAGAGGAGGTGGTGATCGTTTTAATGTGACATGATCCAGATATTATCACTCACAATAAAGAAGTCAAAGCAGGTAACATATCCAATCAATTATTTTTAATGAGGTGCTCACATTGACAAACTGTTTACAGCAACAACAAAAAAGACAGATTTTATTCTAATATATCGCATGTACATAAATATAACTCATCCACTTACAACAAAATGTGCTAAACTGATGACTAATGACAGATGAGGAAGCTCAAACCACTCTAATATCTCTAAGATGCAAACCTGTGCAGGGCAAAAAAAAGAAAAAAATAGACGTGTAGCCATAAGAGAGTAGTCATAAGTAACTCATAGAAACTTTACAAAAAATCCTACATGCCTTCATTCATTGCTCATTTGCTCATCTCATGCTTGAGAGTGCTGTGGGTCTGTTTGCAAATGTTTCAATTAAACTTACACAAAGACAAGAGGTTGGTCTCTGGGGCCTGGCAGCCTTTGGCGTTGTTATTTGGTTTTAAGTTCTTAGGGTTTCCCTCGAAATGGACTGGCAGGCACTTGTTGTCCAGAAGATCACAGGCCAGGATCAGATGTTTGGTTTCTTTTCGGACGCTCCTGATTTCACATGTCCGAGGTTCACTCCTCACGGTGACAAAAGTGAAAGACTGCCGGCTGATGCACAGGTTCTCCTTATACGTCGCCCCTCCTTCGTTTGTGCACACATCCTTGACTCTGTCCAGGTCTTTTGGATAGAGAAAGGACTGGGTTGGTCTGTCACAGCCTGTATTGTCCTTGATGAACTTCTGCCATTCATTCTGATCGAGAGAAGTGGGCATGCCGGAGATAACGTGCCGTTTGAGAAAGGTGTTGTAGCCGTTGTTCCAATTGGAGGGCTGGCAGGGAAACTTGTTTTTAGCAAATGTCTGATGACCCAGCAGGAGACAGACGGCGAGAGTGAGAAAAGCCCCAAGAGCAGCCATTACCCAGCAGTCCTACAGTGAGATGACAAAGAACAAACAGCACACTTTAAACCCTTTCACCACAGCCCTCTTTTGTTTTACCAAAGAACTCGCTTGACACTGATAAAGTAAAGAGTGTGTGCACAGAGTTTGATGGAGCCACAGCTGTCTGTCTGTACAGGTTTTTTTTTTTAAAACATGAAACCAAGAAAGGTTATAGAAAACAGCTGCTTAATGAGAGAACTTCCCTACCTTGTTTCAGCACCAGTGGTTTCTGTGAGCTTCAAGTGACCTGCAGAGCTCCAAATGTGTGATCTCTCCTCCACCGCGCTTCGGTTGTAGTTCCACATTTCACTTCCTGTGTGAGCAGGAGTGGCCTGAACTGCATATGCATTGCTTAAATCCATCAACACAGCACTTTTGTTTGTATATCTGTGTTTTGGTCATCAGATAGGGGTTCAAAAATGATTAGGATATATTCATCACAATTACATCCACATGTAACATGAGATGGGTCTTGATGAACTCAGGGTAGGGGAGGGGGCTGGAGCCTATCCCAGCTGTCAACAAGCAAGAGGTGGGGTACACCTGGAATGGTCACCAGTCAATCAGGGGCCCGACACACAACGACAGACAATCACACACTCACACCGACGGGCAGTGTCTCAGCTGTAGAGGATCCGCCTAAATGTTTTGAGGAGGAGGTGGTGAATTTTTAATGTGACCCGATCCAGATATTATCACTCACAATAAAGAAGTCAAAGCAGGTAGCATAGCCATTCAAGTATTTTAATGGGGTGCCCACATTGATGACCTATTTACAGCAAAAAAAAAAAAAAAGAAAAAAGAAAACAATAATCAGACAAAGATGACATATGGCACCAAAGTATCTTTTCTAACATGTACATAAATATAACTCATCCATTTACAACATAGTGTGTTCAGCTGAGTTCAGCTCATGTTTGGACAGCATCAGTTTATATGTATTATATATTAAATGGCTTCAGAATTAATTTGATAGGCTCTCCTGTGTATTTTAATACCAAACTGTGCAATGGGGGGAAAAGAAAAATCTAATATTACATTGGGTATGAATTCACATTTCATACAGTGCGGTGTGCGTGTGTTTCAAGGCAGGATGAACAATGTGAAACAAATAAACAATAACAAAAACAACAAAATATATCATACAAAGTATTTACATGAACCGATCACACATCCCAGGTGTTACAAGAGCCAGCAAATATTTAAACCAAGTGCTTCATGTGCAAACCAGAAAAACTGTCTGATAACAAGACTGCCAACATCACTGAATTTGGGTGAGGAAAAAAAAAAATTTAAATAGTTTTGTGATCGGACAGCAGGTGATTTGTCCTGTGACCACTGTGGTTTTTAAATGCGTTTGTGAATGTCTGGACAAACCCAAGAGTGAACTGTGCTGCCAGCTAGGGCTCAGTTTGAGGAGACGGTGAGGGTTCTTCTTTCTTTTCCCCTTCAGAGGTTGCGTTCAGAGCCACATCTTGTTTTTTCTCTTTTGCTTTCTCTGGTTCCTTCATCCTGAAACATCAAAGGGAGGAATCATTCCTACTAAATATGATACAGATATGCTGTCAGTGTAGTTTTACAGGTTCTCCAGCAGAGGTCCTCGTTTGTTCAAGAATACAGGGAGGGTTGTGCATACGTGTAGGACCATAAGGTAACTAGTGAAGCCCTAAATGTTACCACCATAAGATGGTTTAAACATGACAAAATGTTTTAGCTCACCAAGACTTAGACACTGTATATGATAATTAAGCGTGTAAATTAGTACAAGAAGGACGAAATGCATTAATGTGGATGTCCACTGGATGTGGCTGCATCACGCCTCCGCCGCAGTTTGATTGCATTTGAATAGCAGAACATTTGTTCTTTAGCAGCCAGTTGTCCAATACAGTTTTGAGTTGCTTTCACAGACTTGCTTCATGCTCCGACATGAAAAACCGAAGCTGCGACAAAGCCAAGGAACATGTCATGTGTGCATCCAGTGAACATTGTGAGTTACACTGTCGGTGCACTGCATCAACAGCCAGCTAACAAAACGCCTGAAACTTCAGGATTAAAGGGACAGTGCACCATAAAATCAAAATTACATATTTTTCCTCTACCTGTAGTGCCATTTATCCATCTAGTGTGTTTTGGTATTGGAGTTGCAGAATTGGACTTGTGGTGCTCAAATTCCCCCAAAAAATATTTTGACAAACTCACCAGTAATTTGTGCCCAGGAATCATGACGTGGTTACTCATATAATACACAGACCTTGTTGTGAGCAGTTTTATGCAGGAACTATGGAACATGAATGAGACGTTAGCCGACTAAGCTAAGTATCACTGCAATGCAGCCAAGGATGACACCATTAATGTGTACGTCTCGCCTTGTCACAAAGTTTTCTTCTGTCAGGTGTAGTTTGATTGAAAGAAAATAGTTCCTCCATGAAACTGTTCACAGCAAGGTGTGTGGATTAACCAGATCACGATTTCGGGAAAAGACATTGCTGTTGAGTTTGAGTACAAATGTATAAAAGTGTCATCTAGTTACATTATATTGAAGAGAAGGCAGACATCTCTACAGCTGATATCTCCAAACCTCAGCAGCTCAAAGAATCTAGATGGATAAATACCACTACAGGTAAGAGAAAAAGTACGTATTTTTGATTTTGGGGTGAACTGTCCCTTTAAAAGATTATCTTTCTTAGTATACACTGATGTTAAAGAATGTAGCACAGACAACACTATAGGAATTGTGATTTGTAATAAATTTATGTAATGCTATTTCGCTACTGAATTTCTTTGCGGAAGTTCTGTAAGCGCTAATACGTGATAGAGGTGTTAAAGTTTAGCCCAGGAGGATAAGTTACTGTGAATGGGTGGTTAATGCAAAGAGATGTGGTCAGGAATCTAACTCTTAGAAATCAAGTCAATCAAGAACTCAAGAAATCAAGGTTTTGAACAGTCAAGGTTTTGAACAGTGACCTTGGCATGGGAGCAGGCCGGTTACTGGGTAGGACATCCCAGCTAGAGGTAGAGCTGCCACAGATCAAAAGACAGAATCACATGACCAAAAACAGAGAAGGTATAAGAGATAACATTTTTCATTAGATGGAAGGATCGGAGGTGACATTTTAAAATAATTGCACAGAGCTGATTGACATTATGAAAGCCAGTGGTTCCCAAAGTGGGATGTAGGGGCCCCCTGAAGGCTGACGAGGATCCAAGACACACCCAGGCTAATGAGCAGCTTCATACTTCTTCTGTAATCTCGGGTTTAAGATCGATCACAGAGAGAAGATTACAGGAATCAAAGGTCTCACACATGCAACTATTAAAATAATATTTTTGTCCTTGAGAGTCTGAGATAACACATAGAGAGCATGCAGAACATGTGAACTAAGAAATGTTGAATCACTGGCTGGTGGGACACAGGGGGAAACCCACCACACACTTTCATCAGTCAGTGAGAGAAAATAATAAGAGTATTGGGAAAGAGCCATGTTATTGCAGCAGAGAGTCAGAGAGTCAGATTATCCTTAGCGCTGATCTTAGGGGTTGCGTTAAACTTTTATGGCGAAACCTTACAAAGAGGATTTACTGACATTTCCATGAGAGCCCACATAACAAGGCCAATATATCTGTCATAGGACAAAATCAGTCATGGAAGCTTACGGGGCAGACTTCTAATTTCTTTTGGGTTTTCAACGTTAATTTCAAATGTTCCCGCAGTGTACACACTTGGCTGTGGGTTCACAGGGCTTCTTTTTCAGCTTTGGTTTTCCGTCAAGTAAAATAGTAATTCAGTACCAATTAAAATGTGACATTATGTTCCCTGTTTTCTGCAGTAATCCTTTGTTTTTCATGGTATTAATCCAAGATCTGCGCTTAAGGTTTATCTGCCAAGCACATGAAGAAGAATAAGAAGTCACAAAAACAACACTGTCAGTGCTAGTTGTGCATCCCTGTCAGTACTGAGATCAGGTAAACCACCTGTTTACCACGACTGTTTCACGGTGGAGCAGTGTAAAAAATCTGTCGAGAGATAGGAGGTGGAGAATGAGAAGAGTCCGGATTCTTCCACAGTGACAGCTCCCACACTTTCTGCAGATCACCCCAGTTAAAGCAGAACAGCAGCAGAGAGGTGCCCGTCAGTGTCTGCCGGCAAACAGGCGCCTGACAGGACCGATTAACATGGCAAAGCTCCTTACCGTATCGTCTTCACGATGAAACGAACGATCACTGCCAGGCCTACACAGCCGCACATCACTCCTATTACTATGGCTGTGACTTCACCTGCAGAATAAAAACACAGAGAAACCTCCTACATCACAGCAGTGAACCAGAGCAGTTCAATTGTTCAGGGTTCTGATGGGATCATCAGTAGCGTCATCAGGACTGTAACTGTTTAATGCAAAAAACGTGCAGGAAAATCACATGCTGTCTTACCAGAGGAAAGCTCCTTCCCTGATTCTGAAACAAATACAAGACTGAATCAGTCATTAGAAACATAACTGCAGATTTTATCTTTATGTCAGACAGCTCTTACACATCGGTTTATTGGTTTATCTAAGCAGAATCTGCTGTTCAGCTCTTTTAAAATTTTATGTCTAGTCAGTCTCGCTGCCTTTGACAGCAGTGCTGATATCACAGGCCTTCCAGTTCAGTCACTCACAACAATGAGCACTTTACACAAATTCTTTCTCCTTTGTCTTTGTCTACCCCTCTGTCACCCTCTTTCACTTCTCTGTGTCTCTTTTTTCCTCTCCCTTTTTCTCAGTTGGACTCGTGTGACAACAATGGAGTCAGTGTTTCGTTTTTGCAAATCCTTTTCTCTAATCAGCTCACAAACAAACACTGCTCTCCCATGCTTTTCCACCACTCTGCCTCTATTTCCACCTCTCTCTCTCCCCCTCTCTCTCTCTCTCTCACTCTCTCTCTCTCTCTCTCTCTCTCTCTCTCTCTCACTCTCTCTCTCTCTCCAAAGGCTTTTTTCCCTTGAACAAAGTCATCAGTAATCCTCAATATTCTTACATTTCTCTCCACATTCCACTCTTCACTCTCTGCATGGGTTGTGCTAATTGCTAGCTTTGGTCTACATGGCCACCCACTGCCTTGTTGTTGCGGTTTGCCTTATGAGCAGCATGCTGGCATCAAAATCCAATAAGGCAGAAGTGCTGCTGGGGTGAAACACTGGAGTTCACAGCAGTTTGTCAGTGACCTTTTGAAACTTCATCTTTTTTGCACATAACTGCAATTAAATAATTGCACAATAATACATGTATTTATTGTGATTAATGATTTATATTTAATAGTTTGGAACTTTGTACAACTGGTTGGACTTGGACACTGGACGCTTTATCTGGGACAGGATTTCTTACTATTTTATTGTTGTTATTATTTTTACAAACCAAATAATCAATTTATGGAGAAAATAATCAGTCCAATTACAATAAACATCGGTTAGAAACCTTTAAGAATTAGCTCCACCTGAACCATCTACAACGGTAAAATACTGCTTTTAAATTATTATCTTAATGTAGTAATTATCTAATGATCTGATGTATAACAGTACAGTTTCTGTACTTTTACTTGTAATACAGTACGTGTATTTTCCTAAAGAATACTTTTACTTGATTAATATTTTTAATGTTGGACTTAAGCACTTAAGCACTTGGATATTTCCTCAGTAACTTCATATATTACAGCATGTGTTTATCTTTTCATGTCGGCAGTCAACATGGGCGAGTGGGTGTCATGTTTTATAACGACATTCTCTGTCTGTCTGACCTGCAGTGAAGGAGGTGAAGACGACCCTGTGGTTTAGCGGCTGTGTGGCGCGGTAGTTGTCCTGCAGCAGCATCCTGTCTGCTTCTTCAGCTCTGGTGGAGTAAAGTATTGTCTCCATCTTCAGCAGCTGCAGTGGAGAGACAGATGGAGAAAAAACAGAAACTCTTTGAAACTTAAAACAGAAAGTGAAAGTCAACAGCCTGGCATTAAAGTGACAGGTTTATCAGTAGCTCAAATACAGTAAAAGGCACAGAGTAAATTTAATCAGTGAGTAATTTCTTTTCTGGTGCAAATGAGGACGGTTTAAATATTAGTTTATTTTAAATTCCTACATAATGATTACATTAATTTAATAAATAGACGTACGAGTCATTTCACATACTGACTCGATCCTGTAGATTCAACCTGAGTCTGAAGATGTACATCAAAATGCAGCTGTTTTCTTCATGGTGTTACTTCTGCGTTATACTAATGTCATACAGTCTGAAAACAGGGATTACTATAAAAGATTTCGTAAGATGAAATCTACCACTAAGAAGATTGTTGGGTGAATCAACAGCAAACGTGGCAGCAAATCCCAAAATGCCAGCAGTGCAGTGTGCTACATCAATGATTGATGCAGGATTATCTATTATATATTTTCACTTCTTATAACAACATAAGAGCATTCTGTCTAGAAAGTGGGAAATAATAAGCTCTTTGGTGATTTGATAATAGAGCGTAGGAGGGCAGTAATTAGCAGCTGCAGTTTGAAATGATCAAATAATTTGGTGATTGCATCAATTTTCTGTTGAAGTTAAGCGTGACTGCTTTGGTTTAGATATGTTGACGGTAACGAGAGTGAAAATATTCACATCACCAGACTGTGTAAGACCAATTCACAGTTAGGTGTTCCTCTGCTGGGTGTTGCTGTTGTTGTTAAAAAAAATTAATGTATGTGGCATCTACTTTAGATGAGTCTGAGTGTCTCAACTTCACCTGTGCCTTGGAGATTTGAACTCTCTCATGGAATAGAGTCCAGATCACACTCTGGTAGCAGGGAGGTGTCGTTAGGGAGCCGTTGTAGCGGTAGTAGCGTTCCAGATCCTTCGGGAGCAGGGACTGGATGTCAAAGGCTGGGATGGACACCTTCTGATCTGCCAGTGAGCGCAAGGAGGAGAAAAAATATTATGTGAGTTGTCGAAGGTACTACTGATTGAGCTAAATTTCATATTTTTTTTTTTTGGTTGAAGCAGCCCCCCACAGAAATAAAACAGACTGAATAACTGTGCTGTTTTTATCCCTCTGTTGTTGTTCCATCTTAAACTGCCAGAGCAACATGTTTTTTCTTTCTTATGTTTTACTTCTAATTGTGAACATTTTCAGTGAGCTGTGACTGGAGAAGGTGGGGAACCAATCTAATTTTACAGTCCAAAAAAGGAAATGCCGCAAACAGCAAAAATGATCCAAAGTATTCACAAACTCTTATAAACAGTGTTTGATTCAGAAGAAAACACATTCCTAAATTATTCAATTATAAGAAAATGTTAAGGAGGTGTATGCAAAATGTGAATATGTGAATTTCAAGGTCAGACTTACCAGCATGTCTGACGCGGCTCAGGTAGTTGAGGATGTTGTTGAATGCCGGGTTTGTCTCCTCACCCGTCTGGGACACCAAAACTCAGGCTTAACTGTTTATTACATTGCTTAAAAATTCTCCAACTAAAGTGTAAAACCGTTACTTTTTTTATTATTATTTCCTAATTTAATAATCATTAGCATAACATTTCTACTGTTTATTGGTATTGTTTAATCACCACGATGAGAATTCCCAAAACGGCCAAGCCGTCCCTCTGTGTCATGGCAGTGGACATGTTGGGGTAGAGCTCAGAGTTGTAGTGCACCACATGCAGCTGGAGGGAGGAAGAACACCGTTAGAGGAAGAAAGACGTCCTGGTTTCCTTTCGTGGCAGTTGAGGGTTAAAGAAAAAAGGGCAACGGGAGGGAGAGACTTGGAGAGAGAAAGCTGAGTTTCCACGCAGAATGTGACTGAAGAAAAAAAGAGTCAGAGGAATCTGATGTGATTGAGGAAGAGCTTAATTGCCTCATTATGTAATAACAGCACCACACATGACAGGTCCTGTTTTTTGACAAATTTGTCCTCTCCTCGATCTTGTTTGTGTCCTTTTTTTGCATCATTTCATTGACTCTACATGATTTTTGTCTTTTTAATCCGCTTAAATTCCCTCACGCCTCCTCGTCTCCAACCGCTCACCCCTGAAGGAACTGGTGTGTTGGCATACCTGGACCTGACAGATGGACAGGAAGTGAGCTTACTGTCCCCGAGTACTTTGTTCTTTTTCTGCTCTTTTAGGTTATTCAGTCATTTACAATTCAATTTGATCTTTATGAACAGAAAACTTTCTCTGCTGTTGCTCTTCTGTCCCGGCATTCCTCTCTCAGCTACAGGACATGAGTTCAGTGTGTTCAGTGTTTCCAGTTCTATCCCAGACTAAACCAGAACAGGGATCCAAGCTCACTCAGCTATAACAGATTTGTGTGTGTGTGAGAGAGAAAGAAAGTAAGAGGTAAAAAGAGGGCTATAGTCACAGAAGACAGAAGACAAGACCAAGAAAGCAAGACGCAAGCCAGAAAGAAAACGACTTCAGTTTCTGAATGTAAACCCAAGATTTTAAGACAACAAAACAACATGTTAGTTCAGAGGATACGGTTATGTTTTCAGTTTTCTTGCATTATCAGTCAAAAGCCTGAAAGTATTCAGTATATATATATATATATATATATATATATATATATATATATATGATAACAAATAATGTTTGGCATTTCTGTTGGAAAGATGACAGAAATGATGAATTAACAATCATAATAGTGATAATAGTAATAATTTTCTGTCGAGCAACTAATAGATGAGACCAATTGTTGGTTGTTGTTTAATTTTTAATTATTATAATTATTATTATTTTTATTATTATTTATTTTTATTATATTATTATATATCAGTTTCCTAAGATAGGTGAGCACCGTCACTTTTATCAAATGCTACTGGAACAGAGATAAACAATGCATTTTTTAGGGACTATTTCCAGCTGTGCATTAATACACAATTTGTGCTCACAGTACTGTGAACAAAAGTCAAGAGAAGTTTCTGTCATTATGTTTTCACATAATTTTGCATTGCTGACCCTTGCATGAGTATAAATGTTCAAGTCAACATGAGCTTGGGAGCTTCCTTTCTCTCCACCTTGTGTGTATGCTTGTGGATGTCCTGCAGAAATGTATTCATACACTGATAAAATCTGCACCGTAATCCATTACCAATCTGCTGTTAATTCTTTGTATGATCATAAAGGCTCCATTAAATCTCACATATCCCCAAAAGTCATGAAGTTAAATGTGTGGCATCCTGACAGTATATGCCCTTTAGTCTCTCTTCGTGTATTCGTGCCTCGATGGTGTGGCCTATCGTCATGCTGGGCCATCACCAGTAAAGCATTATTTCCACAACATATTATTCCAATCTTTTACTTGCGCAAATGTCACCTCATAACTTGGTATTATTAAAAACTCATCATTTTCTCCTTCCCAACAATGAACAGAAAGCAGATTCCTGTGGATGCAGGTCACCCAATCTCAGTCATCAGTCTTGATTCAGAGTGACTTTTTCTTCAATTTAAATACCATCAGAATTGTTAGATTCACAAGAGGTACACTCTCACTTCTTACTTGTATAAAATCCTGGCTTTCTTAGAAAACTATGACTATCTCGTCATATGACCTTGATTGCCCTTTACAGATTTCACAACAACTGGCTGCGATTTGCCACACGCTCGTCACTTTAATGTTTACAGCAAGCTGTGTTTAAACATACCTCTGCATCCGCACTCAGCCCGTTGATGGTGTGTTCGCTGCCCCCGTGACTTGGGCCGCCGCTGCCCCAGTGGAGGTGCATTTGTGCAGCTGTAAAGAGCCAGGGCAGCCCCCCCAGTCCCATCCAGTCTGGCAACTCGATTACCGCTGATGGAGAGAACGACAAGACAAACACTGACTCTCTAAAATCATGGACTCGGACTGAACGTGAAATACTATGCAGGCATGTGATGAGAATTTTTCTTTAGAGTGAATAGGAAAAAAAATCTTAAAATATGAATTGAACTGGGTATAAAAGGTTTGCTGCTAGGTTACATGTGAGGATGGTGCAGTATAAACAGATCAACCGTAAGGCTGCTGGGATACCTGGAAGAGAACAGCTGGCTGCCATATTTACCTGTGTGTCCGTTATTGTAGAGAGTGAAGGGCTTGTAGCCATGCTGACTGTAGCCCAGTGGGGTCAGAGGCATCAGACCGGGGTCATATTTAGTCTGGGTGGTTACCACATCAACGGGGGACTGAGCAGTCCCACCACAGTCGGGGAAATACTGCAACCACTCAGACTGACCCACCAAGCCTTTGACAGGAGAAAAAACAGAAACAACGATGTCACCCTGTTCACACAGGCCACTGACTCCCAGTTATTTAGTGAAAAGCCTCCATTGATCAGTCTCTAATTAAACAAGACAATTACTCCTCCTATTCACAGCCTGATGGTGGTAATGATACTGAATGTCTAAAAATGTGTGATATGAGGTTTGAGGTTTGATCGAGCGGGCCGATGAAAGCCATTTATACAGCAAGTCTGTGACCGACTCTACTGAATGAAAGCTGCTCTGGAGCAGACCGTCAACACCAAAACTGAAATCACACTCAAGCAGGTGACCCAGGCTCTTTACTGAGTAGGCAATAATAAATACTCGTTGTGACTTCAGCCTCACGTCACCTCTTCCAGCCTTGGTTGTACAGTATTATCCTAGTAATACTGTACGATTCTGTTATATTTCTGCATCATTATTACTACTACTATCAAAAGCATCATTATTAATACTGTCACTGTCATTCCAATACTCTGTTGTTATCGCTGCTGTTATGCACCTTTGTCTATCTACCCCCACACTCTCTCTCTCTCTCTCACAACAACAACCCAACCGGTCAAGGCAGATGGCCGCCCACACTGACCCGGGGTCTGCTCCGAGGTTTCTGCCTTCTTAAAGGAAGTTTTTCCTCGTCACTGTCGCCAAGAGCTTGCTCATGGGGGTTTTGTTGGGTCTCTCTAAAAATCAAATTAAAGAGTTTGGTTTAGAACTGCTCTAATTGGAAAGTGTCATGAGATAACTGCACTATATAAATAAACTGAATAGAACTAAATTAATATTCTGGTGTCCTCAGTATCGTTGTAGTTAAAACACAGTAATATATCAACCTCATGGGGTGTAGGTCTCAAAGGTGTTACAAAACTGTATACTAAAATGTAATTTAGCTTAATAAATACCTGTAAAATCTGGTCACAAAATGTAACTTTTTATTTTTCATCAACACAGAAGCAAGCAATGTTTTTTTTTCTATCTCTGACATGAGAAATTATTTCCTCTGTAAATAAAAAAGAAATTGTCATTAATCAAGATTATTCTTCATTTACAACAGTTGTAACTTTTCTTTTCTGCTCTGTTTATTTTTTTTTCAAAATATAAACACTATTCTTGAGTTCCCGCAGACATTGCAAACAAATGTAATTACTGTATTTTCATTTTAGACTACTGTAACGCGTAATCAGAATTTTGAAACTGGATGTTGTCTTGATAAAAGAATTGCTTATTGAAGGCAAAGACATAAAAAAAAAGCTGCATTTTTTTGTGGTCGTAACACTGATGATTAACCTCCTATTTCAATTTTATATGGTTCCCACATATATCAAACATACAGGATTACAAGTGTGAATCCTGAGTGGCAAATTCAGTGTTTGAAAAATAATTAATACCCACTTAATGATTAAATGATAATAATAACAAATGTTTAGAAAATCTGTACTCTTAGAAAGACAGTACAGAACATAACGTAACACAACATGATGCTTACAGTCAGGTTACTGTAAGCATCTGCTGCATGTAGCAGGTCGTTTACTGCTGTCCAATATCAGCTAATGTATACTTACTGTATACTACTATAGCATAATATCCTCTATACTTTAAATTCTTAGAAACACTGTTATCATATGTCAGTTGATGTGAAACAGAAGAATTTAATTAAAAGCCAGACAGAGAAATATTGAGAAACTGCAGGACTGCAGGAGGGGAGAGCGACTGAGGCCCTGATTCACTGAGTAAAAGAGAAACTGGTCTCCCCAATTGCATAATAAAAGAAATGGAAAAAAAAGGCGGTGTCTGAAAGAAAAAGAGTGACAAGTGAGTCGAAGAATCTGAATTTCAATTGCAAGGACAGGAATGCTTTAGAAAATAAGCACAGCACTGACATGTTTTACACCCACACACACACACACACACACACACACAAAGGTGAGTCCAATGAGAGTATTCAATGATAGATTTGCTGTTGCATGTTTTGCAAATGTTAAAATTCGAGCATATAGCATATTTCTGTTAAAAAACAGAGATGAGACTTAATGCAGTACTGTAACACATCATGGTCTTAACATGGTCTTAACCTGTTCAGATGAAACACTTCTTCTACATAAATACAGTAAGTGCAACAGGCCTGGTTGTCCCTACGATCATCTCTCTCTCTCTCTCTCTCTCTCTCTCTGCACACACACACAAACACGCACACACAATGTAAGGAGGGCTCTTAACATTACTGATGTAAACACATACCACATCTCTTCTCCCACTGCCTGCAACCCCCACCTTGCCCTTCTAATCTCCTCTCTGCCCCCTACCCCTCACTTCTTTCCACAGCAAAGCCCCGCACCGCGACCCAACTTCAAAAGTGAGTCCCGCGGCCCCTCCATTGGTCGACATGGAGGTCACCATAGCAACGGGAGGCCGAAAATTCTAACCCTCTGCGCCTGCTCTCCCTCTCCCTAGCATGCTACCCCTGTCCTGAATACAGCCAGGAACAAAGACACACACACATATATGCAGATTCACTCACTCAGACATGATGAAGGACTGATGGAACATGAGACTAACCTTCCCTTGATTACTTTACATAACTCTCTCATCTCTCATGGAAAGGAGCATCTCTGAAAGCGTGTAATTCTGCTCTTTCGTGTGACAAAAATATTGTGCATAACAAAAATTACTTTCCACTTCAGCAAACAGCTCGGCAACGGCCACATCATGCGATGCCGTGTCGCACAACATACCACACACACACACACACACTGACTCATTCAAACTCTGTCTGTGAATTACATTGACTTTTATTTTGAAAATTCACGACAAATGGAGAATTTAAATGTATCTGAATGCAACACATGCAACTGGCTACTAGTCTAAGATTAGAGCGCATGTTTCTGGACCAGACACTGGCCTCTTTACCTACTATAATAAAGCCTAAATGGCCTGCATGTAGACACCAGCTTGCTCCAGGCACAGCCTCTACAGTTTGCTGTCTTTTCTGTATGTACTCTACATTGGTGTTGCACTCCTGAATGCATGCAGAGAGTGGTGGTCTGTGCGCCCCATTCATTCCCACAATGTCATTGTCCACAGCATAGGCAGCCAGTGTGTGTCCACAACACAATAAACACATAAGTTATTGTGCACTGCAACAATAAGGGCATGATTTGGTATGCTTTTGCTTCATCCCGTCCCATCTCCCTCTTTCTGTCCAACAGCCTCATCCTCATGCACCTGCCTCCACTCTGCCTGCCTCTCTGTCGGCCTTTTCCTTGCTTTCTTCCTCTCCATCTCCCACCAACCCTTCATCATCTCAGTGTGACTGCTGTGCTCATGCCAGCTTGTTGAACTGTAACTAATACAGACAGACATGGAAGTAGAGGAAAACAGAAGGAGAAGGACTGGGAGATGTGAGGGGTGTAAAGGGACCAATCCTACCCAATTTATAGACGCTTTTATGATAGTTATAATGCTGCGTGTGCGTAGTTTCATTCAGGTAGCAGAATTGGAAAAATTCATGTCTTTGTTATTAAACACTATGAGATTTGACTAGAACAACAACAAAAAAAATCAGTTATACCAAATGTCTCCACTTCCTGTTTATTACAGAATTGACTTCATGATTTTGCTCCTGGTCTATGAAGCTCTTAACAGTCAGCAGATTATTCATTATAGGTGACATAGAAACATCTCCAGATTATCATCCATTCTCTGTGTGGTGCCCTTTTTGTTGTTGTTGTTGTTTTTTTTTAGTTTTGTTTTCACTCTCTGCTGCACTTTGAATTTCTTTTCCATGAGATTTTACTTAAAGCATAAACTCAGACTTACCAGTGTATGTCCAGGTAATTTCCTCTGAAAAAGAAAATTTAAAAAATCTTACTTTAGCCAGTTTAAAGTGTCATATTTGTGATTTAAATATTACATATTTCACATACTTCACTGCACATTTTACTTTACTTTATATGCTGTGTTTTCATCACTAATCACATCACTAATGTTGTTGTGAGTTGTTAATTCTTAAGCACAACAATCCGCAAATACTGCTTATCCCATTTTACTACTGCTCCACTACAGCAACACAGTGAAACACCCATATCAAAACAAAACAAATCTGAGTTAATTAAAATCTTACCAGCAGCAGGGGCAGTTGTCCGCTGCAAACACTGAAGTATTAGGAGAATAAAAAGACACAAAGAGTCCATGTTAGCCCTCCTTACCCAAACACAGAAATGAATAAAAGTGGACGAAGAGATGAGGAACAAATGAGAGAGAGAGAGAGAGGGAGAGGGAGAGAGAGGGAGAGAGAGAGGGAGAGAGAGAGAGGGAGAGGGAGAGAGGGAAGGGGAGGGAAACTGACTGGGTCCAGCGATCCCACCTGCCACAGCTCTGTTTAACAGTGTGGATGTTGCAGGCTGGCTTCCCTCTAGCATTCAGGACACCAGAACGGATCTCAGCAACAGACAGACGAAAGTATGAAAAGAAAGGAGAGAAAGAGGGGGCAGAGGTGGGGAGAAATCAGTGAGAGACCATGCCACAAGTGAGGCCGACAGAGTGGAGAGAGGGACGCTGCAGTGAAAAGGAGGTTACTGCACGGGAACAATGGGGAACAAAAATGGCAATAGGACTGAAGGAGAGTGAATATGAAAGAGGCAAACAGGAGCCATGTGATGCAGATACGGAGCAGAAATGAACATGGGTCAGTCTGAGAGGAGATGTCAGACACGCTAAAATTTCCAAAAAGTGTTCTCGAATTATTGCTGGGTTGAAGTCCTTTTTTGTCATTGTAACTTCGTCGGCTAGAAAATACTGAGTCAGATGTGTCACTCTGACTAATACAGTGGTTTACTAGTATAAAGTGTTTAATACAAAGCAATGATATGTGATGTGTGTTTAATTAAAGTGTCATTTGTCTTTTTCACACTGACTTGTCACTTGTACACAGTTGTGCTTCAGTTTATACTGAAATGTCAGTGACATCTGTCATTTAAATGTGAACTGTATACATTGCTTATTTATGGTCTACATCATATGTTAGGGACATCTTTTATATGCTGTACATTTGATGTTTTTAATTTAATTTTAGACTTTTTTCTTTTATTGAGAGTGTCTTGGTGAGAGAATTTCATTGTTGAGATTCTCTTCTCCACAAATGTTGATAAACTTGAATACTTTTTACAGGGCTGGAGTGTTAAAGTAAACCTTATGTGTCTGAAAAAGTGAATTATTTGTAACAAATGACTTTATGACCATTTGTAGGCTAGTCTGCTCATTTCCATGAAGTATCTTTATTTTGAGGAAAAATGTAAA
Organism: Scatophagus argus; assembly: GCF_020382885.2. Lineage (NCBI taxonomy): Eukaryota > Metazoa > Chordata > Actinopteri > Scatophagidae > Scatophagus > Scatophagus argus. The sequence goes on from NC_058501.1 coordinate 15,876,438, forward strand.
AAAAAAAAAAGCAAGAATATATTGATAAGTTTTAAATACTGATGTGCCCTTGAGCAAGGCACTTAACCCCCCAATATGCTCACCGGGCACTTGATGCTGCCCACTGCTCCTGTGTGTGTTTCACTGCATGTAATTTGCTGGGTGTTGCATGTGTGTTCAAGGATGGGTTAAATGCAGAAGTCAAATTCAGTATGTGTATGTAAAAAATATATATACTGCTAATAAAAGATTCTTCTTCTTCACATATCATATCGTGCTATATGTTCTCCCATATCCATCCAAGTTTATTTCATGTGCACATCCTAGGCTCCAGTACTGTATGTGGTATTTAGAGTACTTACTGTAAGAATAATTTGCAGTGTAAAAATGTGAAAAAAATGTATGAAAGCAGTGAAGATCCACCCCATAATAACTGTTTTATGTGTATAGTAAATTACTTCTTATTAGTTTTCGTTTGCCATGTGGAGACTCTGAAGGCCTTTTTCACTGAAGACATTCTGATATATTTCTCATTCTTTATCACCATTTCTGAATGTTTTATGTGACATTTAGGCAAATGACTACTGTCTACATTTAGTTTATTTTTGTTTTCTTCTGAGGGGAATGGATTTTCTCTCCACAATATTGTTAGAATTATTTAATTGTGTCACATGCAGAATTGTCCATTGAATTGTCAAGACCGCATTTCATGAATGCCGCTGATATGGAGCTGCTGTAAAGTCCAGCAGTAATGTTATCAGAGGATAAGTTGAGTGTTGATGGAGCTCCTTCCACCATACTGTCCTTTCTTGAATCCCACAGAGGAACGTGTCTCTGCACGCCAGTGGAAAGTATAAGATCATCTAACATTAAACTGGATGTCTTTGCTTGCTGCAAAATGGATTCTGTTTGTGATGACATAACAGCAAACGTGTATGAGGATTGTTGTGGCATACGCAATTCTTCCACCGCTGCATTGCAAGGGGGAGCATCAGGTGTGAGGTTTCCTGTTTGCTGAAGTGCAGTAGTCACTTTGATTGCACAACAGCAGTCCGTTAGCTTCGGTGTGTGGGCATTCAGTCAGTGAAAACATGTAGGACAAGACTGTATGAGAATTAGGAGTCGAGGAACACGCTTCCGTCTCGTCTCTCACTCACTCACTGACACAATAACTTCATTTTGACTCACGGGTTAAAGGTTTAGGGTGAGTTAGACACATTGGCAGGTTAAGTGCAGTAACTGTTTTACTGCACGTGTTATTTGTTTTGGGAAATGCACCTTCAGTTCTGTGAACTTTAAAAATGTTTTGGGAAATGTGCCTAAGCAGTTGAGGAAACCTATAAAAAGGTTACATAAACAGAGCATACCGTGCATGATTTGTTCAGCTTTGAACACTAGGGGGAGCCCTCTCCACGTGACATATTTTGCACTGTTTTTCTTTAAATTCAACCTTTAACAGAACTTGTCTGTGTCATTCCTTCCTATGATATCGTAAGAAATCCTGATAGTGCTCCACAGACAGTGAACATCTGTAGTGATTTTGATGGGGAAATTACAATATCAGAAAATATCTAAAAGCAAAGATTCTGTGATCCCATGCGAGTCTGGCACCTGCAACTGACAACTGCCACCCAGTGACATCACTTATTTAAGTTTTTAAGGTTAATTGTATTCACAGATTTTTTTTTTAATGGTGGATTTTCCCTTTAAAAAAACAAAACACCAAAAGCAAGGCAGCCAAGAGTGTTTTTGATGTAGATTACATCACGTGGAGACAAGGATAAACTTAACACACTATAATAAATCTGCAAATGTTACATCACTTACTGCACTGAGTGTGAGATCTCTAGTAAAGCCATTATATTGACGTTAGATAGATTTTTCTGAAATTCCAAAATTGACATTTCTATGAGCTATCTGGTATATTTACCGTAAGCAACCTTATAACTAATTTTGTATTTCCGCGATACACTCATTTTTGTAATCATATCACGAGGCAACCTCAGCTTAAACTTTAATATTCCCTTCAAACTACTGACACGTCTATATGCCAGTAAAGCCACTGTTCCATTTGTTCTCCACGTCCTGTCTGCCTCTCAGCTCCATCTTTTCACACTGTGTACCGGCGCCGCTTAAACGTGAAGCACTTCAGCGAAATTATGCAACAGCAATAACGTTTGGCGGCCTCCCATTGGTCGCTCGGCGTTTCATTAAGGGGCGTGGTTAGAGTATTTTTAGACACCATTGGCCGTGTCGTCGCAGGGGGCGTGTCAGCTGATTTCATTCACAAATCTAGCAGCGCGGCGTCTGTCTGACATGTGAACATCCCTCTGTTTATACTGATGAACACATGTCCCGGCTGCATTAATGTGAGCGGGGGAGAACGCTGCAGCCTCGACAGGAGTTTCTCTGGCTTCATTTGTAGTGATCCATGGCCAGGTTCAGTGTTTTAACCCACAGCCTGTTGTCCTATAGGGCTGTTGTAACGCATGGAGCAAAGTGATGCTCAACATCTGATGAGCCCGATGGTTACGAAAGTCCTGGTCCACCAATGCCATGCCTGCCGAATGACTATCTGTCTGTCTGAACGTGATAGTGGTTTGTAAAAAAATTGCTTGAAATAACTGACTATGTAGCTCACTATGTACTGGGCTGCTTCCAACCAGATTATTCACGTTTTAAGTCTTAAAAACAATAATTTAACAGTATTATTTTTTTTTTCCCTGCGCGTCGTGGCATGAAATATGAACTGTGCCGTCTATGGTAGGCACAGACGCATGAATAAGCTTAAACGAAACAGCAGAGAGGGAATATATTTGTCATCACGTTCATCTTTCAAATATGTTTGACTGTAATATGGCTTCCTCCCACAATACCAAAAATATACACATTAGGTTAATTGGCTACTCTACATTGCCCCTAGGTGTGAGTGTGAGTGTGAGTGGTTGTTTGTCTTTGTGTGTTGGCCCTGCGATTGACTGGCGACCAGTCCAGGGTGAACCCCGCCTCTCGCCCGTAGTCAGCTGGGATAGGCTCCAGCTCCCCCGCGACCCTGACGGATAAGCGGTATAGAAAATGGACGGATGCCATTAAAATTCCTGTGGGTGAGATTAGGGTAAAGGAGAAGATGAGCAGGCAGGTGAAGTGCAGAGATGACCCAACGACAGCAGCAATTGTTTCCCAGCTGTCCTGATTTTCAGGTGAAACGTGATATTTTGCGCGGTCTCAGCTGTCAGAGTGGAGGCAGGTCACAGTTTAGTCTCTGTTAAAGCCCCCGTCTTCCCTCAGTGTGTCAGGTTTCTGTTTTGGTGTCTAGCTCTCACCACACCTACTTACTTTTGTATTTGGCCTTACAGGAACTCCTGCATGTCTTCACTAACCTGAAAACCTGCATGCTTTCAAGTTAAGCAAGACATGAAGATGAACAGATTTTACAGAAACATTAAGAATATGATATTCAATATGACTGAAATGTAAGATTTCTCAGTCTCCTCCTAACATAAACTACAGTATCATTTGTTGAGCCGGGATACATGTCAAAAGTGGACACAGGACAAGCCATAGCAGCCAATCTACAATATTTTTTTTTCACTGTATTAAACATTCAGAGACAACATAACTTATTTTTTTCCACATGTGCATCTCTCTGCCACCTTGTGTAACCCTTGTGGGGAAGACTATATTTTCCATGTTAGGGACCGATCTGACGCAGTGCACTTTCACCCACTTCATCGACAAACGCACCATCCATAGGGTTAGGCTTAGCACGGTCACTCCTATTGAATTCTCAAGCATGTCAATACAAGAGACAATAATGAGAAGAGGATGGAAAGTGAAGAAAAAAAACATCCAACAGAAGCCAAGTGGGGGATGGGACGAAAGGGAGGAAGGGAGATGGAAAGATGACAGTGATGGGGGGTGGTCTTCAGGACCCATGAACTCAGAGGAGGTTCATTGGGTTCATGTGTTGCAGAGGAATGCTGTTGGGGGTGGAAAGCTTTTTCTGTTGACCTGGTCCCTTCTAAGTATACACAAATGGGTTCCTTTCCAGTGGTTTACTATTACCAAAGGTTAAATATTATTGTGTTTTGACAATAAAAGGGGGCAGCTTTGCTCACCTGATGTTAAGGTTACTAAGTGACTGTATAGTTTTCAAGGTTCAAAAACAGGTATTGTCAAACAAGGACACAGCCTGTGGTATGTGTGTGTGTGCGTGTGTGTTGAGGAGGGGTCGGTGAGTTCATGTATATGTTGTATGTTTAGTGGGGGATGGGAATCCCCTTCATCCCTGACATGCAAGGAGCTTAGAGGCATCTACAGTTTCTCATGCTTTAACCTTGTATTTCATGTCTAAAAATATCAGTAAAGGGTCAGCAAAATAATTGACCACAATTAAAGTTGTGTAAAGAGAGAAAATGCCAGTACCCATGATGAGTGTGAGACAGACAACATATGTGTATGTGTGTGTGGTCTATACGTATAGTGCTGGTATACTGCACTGCTTCAATTAGGGTCACTGAGTTCACACAACCTGTGGGGAGAAGCCATAAATCATGGACCTGGAAGCTGATCTGCTGTATTGTGGTCAAATCCTTATAACTCGCATTTTGATGTATTAATAAATGCATTTTAACAATGGAGCTAAAGTGATACAAAATAGCATAAAATATTATATTTGTGATAAAATAAGCTAAAATACTACTGTTTAAGCTCAGCCTTTAGACACAAATTTCACTTTTATAACCTTAATGTGTGTGACGCTAAACAGCCTGTTTGTCAGATTGATTCAATTAAAGCCAAATCAGTTTGATTAGTGAGCGGAGTTGTGTAAGGTTTCTTATTTTATGCGTTCACGGCGAGCTTGCGTTTGTGCTGTGAGGAGGCGGGACCTTAAATACTGTGTGCATCATATGCATAAGACATATTGTGCATTTCTCGAGCCGGCGCCGTAGTGCGTGCGTGCGTGTGTTTACACCAGCTCGCTGTAGTAGAGCATCCCTGCCCGACACCATACACACGCGCGACACATGAGTGGGCAGGACCGTGAGTGCCCGGGCCGTCGTCCAATCAACGGCTAGTAACGCAACCACTGGCTGAAATGGTCGGCCAATGGCGTGCGCCAACGCTGGGACGGCAGCCAATAGAACGAACGCAAAACGTGGGCACGTGGATTCCCGCACATGTTGACGCTCGTAAACTGCCGAGAGAAAGAGCTAGCAAAGACACAAACCTATGAGCGGCCCGGCGGTGTGTGTGTGTGAGAGAGAGAGAGCTGAGGCTGGGCGCCCCGATGCAGCTCCAGCTACGGAGTGTGTATTGACGAATCTGTAGTATCAAAGTAGAAGATAGAGCCGTTAACGATTGTTTCTGGGAGCTGCTGTTTTTTATCTCAGAGCACTGAAGGTGAGTATCCCTCTAACGGTTTTCTTTGTTATATGGCTTACGTTTCCCGAAGTTGGCAGGCTAGCCTAAAGGAATTTCCTGTCCCGCTATATCCTGTATGTGCCCCCTGTACAATCTGTTAATTTAGCCAAAAGCTGTTTATTTCTCGCGTGACTTTGAGTCATCTACTTTTGTTAATAATTCATTACCATGTGATGTTTTGCGAATGCTTTTACAGGGCTTTTATATACCCAGAACATTATGCTGATAAATCGTCTTTTCTCTTATATTCCAAATTTACTCTGTAAAGCGGATGGATTTCTGATATTTTAAAGGGTGTACTTTTATTACAAATGTACGGAACATTTCGTACAGAAATGTGCAGTGTGTTGTTTCCTGTTGTGGGCATCGCGGTGCGCAGACACAGACGGGCAGCCAACACCTGAGACGCAGCCTCATGGTCCATGCCTACCTGTGCAGACTGTACCCACACATTCACCATCACCCCCGCGCCATCCCACCCACTTTACCTCCGTCTCCATCCTTATCCCACCACCGTGGACTGTGAGCAAACACAGAGGGCGTGTGAAAATTAGGAATGAAGAAGAAATGTTCCGTAATTGTCGTTTCAGCTGGCTCACGCAGACGGCTGTAAACAACGTGACATTTAGTTTTAAAAGGTAACAACAAACCCGGGGTGGGAGGGGCACAGCCATCAGCCATAAAATGTGAATGGCAGGGCATTCAGTTGGTTGCAAAATCTGAACGTGGTTTTTGAAATGTTTCTATTTTCCTTAAATTGAGACATTGTGTGGACTCAATGGGTGGTTCTTGCCACTATAAAAAAAAATCTCTCTCCTTTGTCTGAGTGGGTTTAGACTGTTTCTCATATTGATAAAAGCTGTGTGTTAGTGTGTGTAATAGTTGATAGTATTACTGTGAATCTCTCTAATTTTTCCCTATGTGTTGGTGGGATCAGAGACCAGCGGGTCTCGGGTTACAGAGAGAGAAAACGAAAGAAAGAAAGGGAAAGATAGACTAGAAAGAGAGAGGCGCATGGCCGGAGATACAGTATGTAAAATGTGAGTAAGAGAGGATGAGGAGGAAGGTTGGTCTGTGGAAGAGGAAAAGAAGAAGAGCAACCAGGCTTGTGTGCATAACGAACAGGATGAGCCAAAGGGAGACCAGAGAGAGATGAGAGGCATACAGAAATGCAGCCGTACAGGAAAGAGAGAGGGTTTGTGTGTGTGTGTGTGTGTGTGTGTATGTGCACGTGTGTGTGTGCGTGTGTTTGTATGAGTCTAAGAGGGGGATGGAGAGCAAGCCCGAGACAGAGAGGAGGGGCTAGAGAGAGCACCGGAGGCAGTAGGCGAGAGAGAGAGAGAGAGAGAGCGAGTGTGTGTGCTATTCTGATTTCACTACTCTACAATCTCCCATCCCCCTCACATTTTACTCTCCTCTCCAGTCTCCAATCTCCTCAATGGGAGCCAGACATGCATTACCATTGTGTGCCTACTGCCTAGCCCCAGTCCCACTCTGCACCATGTTAAACTAGGGCACTGGTATACCCACCATTTTGAGAAACTGGGGTTATAAGAGAGAGATGTGAAAAAACTGAGTATTGCCAATTGGAAAGCTTTTCTTTGGGCTGATTTGTCTTTCACTCCTCCTGTCACCATCCGGCCCGCCTCTCACTCTAGTAACAAACTTAAAATATGCTGGTTTTGAGCATTCATCTAAGCCTTTTTTTTTGTTTCTCTCAAAGCTGAACCGGCTGTAATAATAACCCTAACCCTCTGCTGCCGCCCCCAACAGCAATGCAGTCCCAGGGCAGCACTTCCTCTCAGCCCTCCTTTGATTCCCTGAGCTCCAGCGACAGCCTCTTGTTCAGCGACTCAGAGCAGGCGGAGGACGACGCAGATGTCTTCCTGACGGATGGCTCTTCCTCTGTCATCATCGGTGGCGTGGGCGGGGCGGCAGCCAATGGAGACGGAGGATCAGAGAGTCCCGGGTCCCAGTGGACGTGCGACGGCTTCACTGATAAAGAGGAAGAGGATGAGTCGTACAGGTCGGAGAGCGGTGGCAAGGTGGCTCACATCGGCTTGGACGTGACGGATTCTACTAGCCAGGCCCCAAAAACACAGGGAGATCTGCTGTTTGCTCAAAAGGTGAGGAGGGCCGGGAAAAACAGTGATGATAAGAACGATAATAGAGCAACGTCTGTGCAGTGGAAAACCCAGCAGACTCATTCAGACAGCAAAGCCTAACTCAGAGTCAGTATTAATTTATTTTCTCCCCGCCCTCCTCTGTCAGTGTGCTGAGCTACAGGGTTTCGTCAGGCCACTGCTGGAGCTGCTGAATGGACTGAAGAGGGGCCGATTCGACCGTGGTAAGCATCCTCACATCAGTGCTTCCACTCAAGCATGTGTGCAGACTGGCAACTAAAGTTGTCGATGCTGAACACAAGTGCGTACAATCGGAGCGGCCTCACTCCTTTGCTGTGAAGTGTTTCTCTGTGCTGCAGTCTGTATTGACGTGGTCCAAAGTGCAGCGTGTGTGAAGCGACAGCCTTGTGGCTGACTCATCAGCTCACTAGAGTTTACAGATATCACAGAGTGAAACTGGTGTGAGCACATGTGAGTGCGTCAGAGAGAGATAGAGAGATAGAGAGGTTGATGTACGTGTGTTTTCTGTGACCACGGCGTCTCAGAGTGCAAATGCTGACTGTGCTGTTATGTTTCTGATTGGCAGGTTTGAGTAGTTTCCAGCAAAGCGTTGCTATGGATCGAATCCAGAGGATAGTGGGGGTTTTACAGAGACCTAACAGCGGGTGAGATGTCATCCATATTGTTCCAACGTCAGTCCTTAGTGTTGCTAACTCTCTGTTACTCATTGTCATTTTGCCTCTGCATCACCAGACACTATATTTTAGTTGTATTTTACCATGTAACTTGAATAACCAGAAGGCACCAGTGAAGTAGTCTTCCATTTCAGGCCTCATTTACAGTACCATGTTTTATTGAAAAGTTTAGCTTGGGTAGGTAGAGTTGCAGCGTTCACTGGCAGTGCAAGGGAAACACCAATCTTTAGAAGAAAATGTATCCAGATGATTATACATAACTTTATGTTTTCCTGTACATTAACATTTTTTCCATACTTTCAATTTTTACCTGCTTTTTCAATGTTCTTTTATTTTTTTTGTAGGGAGAAGTACCTGAACACTCTGCTCCAGGTGGAGGTGATGCTGAAGCTTTGGTTTCCTCAGATCGCCGCTCACCCTGTCTCTGCATCCTCCAGCGTCGCAGCATCCCCTGCTCGCTCCCTCCAAGACACTTCCACCTCCACCCCACCGCACAAGCACAGGGATCAGTTACATATTCCCGTCAAGGTGAGAACACACAAGTTTCCACCCTCCCACCAACAACAGGGTGAATTGAATTCTATATTCACTTGCAAATTACTCTCCTGCTCATTTTCCAGAAGCGCAGACTCAGCTGGACAGGTACAGACTCTCCCACACCTTCCCCTGGGATGGTCAAGTGCCCTCGCATCAGTGCAGAAGAGAAGAGGATGAAGCAAGACGATGTCAAAAGGGATGACCCCCCTCCTCCTCCTCCTCCTCCATCAATAGCATCTGATGCAAGCCAAAATTTACCAGGTGTGGCTGGTAATAGCCAGCAAAACGAGGACACTAAGGGAAAGGACAGTGACAGGGAAGAAGTAGGCAAGCTATTAAAATACAAAGCAGGTCAAAGCTCTGAGCCAAGCTTGACTTGGGTACATGTTGCGCCAATCCTGTCCCCACGAAAGGCCTGCCGTTCACATGAAGGCACCGCGATGGCAGGTAACAGCGAAAACCAGCCAATCTCTGCTGCCCTCCTTGCTGGCAGGCAGGGTAGTCCAGCTACGCAAGACAGCTCCATTTCTTCTACCACACCCTCCAAGCACCCCAAAAATCTGAAGAAGCCCATCCGGTGCCAAAGCCAGCCTGTTGCTGAACACCAGAGTGAGACCGTCAAGACCCATCAGGATCAAAATCAATCTCCTCGTGTCACACTCAAGCCTTTCCCGAGGGTGTGCCCCACCTCGTTGGAGACCTGATGCACTGAACAAGGAAAGAGCCGGCAGCCTTGTTTTGTTACACCACCGGGCTAAGAGCTGCTGTGAGAGGAAGTAGGGAAGAGGCTAAAGGCCTTTGATCTTAGATGCATTAAAGAGAGGAAGGGGGTGGTGAGAATTGTAGGTGAACCATCCACTACTCCCTCACCAAAACCAACAGTTCTTTCAAAGAAGAGGACACCATGTCTTTAAAAGAACCAAGTCCAATGAGAGTTGATAATCACAATTACATAATAATCATAAATAAACATTTGCACAAAAACTTTTGTGGTTTAGGGGGATATGAAAGAACACCTAAAACTCACAAGTTATTTACATCTTTCTGAGTAAAGATCAACAGGAGAGCTTTTGAGGAATTTCGAGGAGCAAATAATTTCTCCTCAGCATCAAAGCAATCAATATACTGAGAGATGACGGTTTTGGCAGACGTCTGACTTGATGGGCACGCTCCATCTGAGAATAGAAAAGCTGATGTCAATATGAGGCTTCCATGGTTTATTGTGATGAGGTAATTCTAGTTAGGATTCAGTCCAGAGTGAGTAACCCAGCGTGAGACACGTTTGACCTTACTTTCACTTGTAGATAGAACTGAAGCAACTGGTTGGAAGAGCAAAACGTGACACTGCAGTCACCGAAAATCTTGTAGCTAGTGATGTGAGTGTACAGAATGCAGCATTATACTGTACATGTGGTTTGTTAGAGTCTTTGGAGACTGTGGAAAAAATGATGTCATCAACTCACGAATGTAATCCAAGAACCGTTTGGGTGCTTGGCGTTCTGCAGCGAGGCATCGAGAGGAGTGACATCAGATTGACCAGAGGTCACAAATAACTTATCTTGTCATGCTGTGGATAAGATGTTGTCTGCCCGGTCCTCAACGGCAAACTGATGGAGTCATGAAAATCCAAGGAAGACCAGCTGGAGGACAAAAAAAAAAAGAGGACAACTCAAAGACCTCTGACTCTCGGGTCCCACAGTTAATTTATTCATGTGTAGATCGGACACTGCATTTATTTATTGTTTGTATTTATTTATTGGGCAGCTGAATATCGCCTGCTGTGCGCCTGCATAGTTTGGCTTACAATTTGTTTGAGGCGATCGTGAAGATGCTGTTGACTCTTTGTGGTTTTTATTGCTATCATGAGGGGGGAAAACGAAGGAAGTGAAACCTCATGATCTTATGATTCGACTATGGGACTACTGTGCCTTTTACCAAATAGGATGTGTTCAGAAAAGCATTTGGTGCTTTCCGTGCATTCATACTGCGTTTTGATTGTTTGCTCTTGTTTCACAAAACCAGTACGCATTCAGTCACGAAAGCCTACATGTAGTCATTTTCATCTCGCTTCAAAATTTACACACAAAACCCAACAGTATCGTCAACCATCTATCTGCTGCTTAAAAAGGTCCAGCTCTAGTATTCCAACATCTACAGCTAATCTGCCTACATCACTAACTTTTACACACACAAACAGCGGTGGCTACTTTTTGTCATGTAGTATTAAACTGTAGCCTTTCTTTGGGTTCTGATCAGCAGAGGAACAGACTGGACTGCACTTATAGCTGGTGCTCTTGAAAACTTGAAAAAGAAAACAGAGAAAATATAAATGTCTTTTTTTGCACCACCCTCTACTGCTGCTAATGTACTAATTCCAGTTCCAGTCCAATTTAGATATTTGATAGGAGACTCCATCTTTATTTGGACATCTGCTCCCAATAAATGTAGGAGGGGGGGTTTGTCGATGTGATTGGATTTACCTATACTGCAAAAATATTGTAAATATTTAGACTAAAATATTTTTAAATTGGTGAGTGGTTCATTCACTATTTCGATAAATGGAGAGGGGTGGAGGTGGGGGGGTGATATCCCCGTACCAGACTCCCCCCAAAAGAGCACCACGTGTGAACACAGAGCCACTGGCAGCCTCCATGTTACTGCCTCTGTCTGTGGAGGAAGGAGTGTACAAACCTTCAGCCACAGACCCAGAGCCAGGCAGCCGTACCCAATCCCGTCTCCAGACATGACGGTCCGTATGTGCCAGACGCTGATGAGAGGCTGGGGGTGTCCTCCACCCGACTCCTGTTTTTATACGGTTGCGGTATGACAGAGAAACCAATTGCACTTATTTTTCATCGTTCATGTCCTTTTATTCATGTATGTTTTCTACTGCAGCGACCACTGCTGATTGGTCAGAAATTTGTCTTGTTTATTTTAGTTGCCTTTCTCTTCTTGAACTGTACAAGCTGACTGTAGTGCCCCCCCTCCCGTCCCACCCCTCGCCTCCCCTCCCCCACTCTGCTGCATTCGTCTGCCCTTGCCCTCTCTCCTTCATCTCCTTCAATCCTGTTAGTATCTTTTCTTTCTAGAATAAACTGTCTCTCTTTCTCTCTCACCCCATCTTTACATGATATTTCTCTTCTGGCTACTTTTTCAATAACGATGAAATGGAAGAAATCTTTTAATAAATGACACATTTTTGAAAGTTGAACTGTGTGCCTGTTTTTATTTATTATTTGGTGCATTTGTGTTCACACATTTGTATGCTTTTTGCATACTTATATATTTAATATAATGTGCGACAAAGTAAGACTCGACTCGACTTTGGAAGGCAGCTCTCAGTAAACAGATGTGTGACTCAATGGGGTGCAGCTTTACAGACTACATTTATAAGTGTGTGTTTGCATGTGTGTATGTGTGGGTGGGGGGTGATGAAGGGAAGGAGGGGCAGCAGGGTGTGAGACTACAGCCTCAGTAATCTGACTGGCAGTAGTGGGGGGGCTGGCTGATCCTCCAACCAGCTGCTGCTACCGAATGCAAACACGACTTTAGCTCATATGTGAGTTCATGCATGTCGGTTGTTTATTTTGTGAGATCACAAGTAGTAAAAAGCTCCTGTAGGTAGCAGAGAAGATCTTGCCGTGGTTGTGTCTGTACATAGAATAAAATGTCATGTAAAGGTGCTATCTAAAATTATGAAAGTAAAAGCCAAAAAAATCAGAGGCCCCAGTCTGCTGTCTGAATCCACACATGGTGACTTCAGTCCCTCTAAGAAAAATCAAAGGGTGAAACTTAACCTCGATGTTTCCTGAAGTATCCTGCTGAAGCCCATTAAACTCCTCTGTGTTGCCAGTGATGCATTTATGTATACAACAAAAGAAAAAGCTAGTGGATGCACACTGGGTGCCAATTAATTTTAATATTATGTAACATAAATTAATGTGATTTTATGCTGTAAATCTTTGGTGAAAATGAGGGAAGCTGTAAAGAAAAAGCTATGTACTACTAATGTGAGGATTTGCTGCTTTTTTTTGTTTTGTCTGAGTGTGAGCTGAGTGTTTTGGGGTTTTTGACTGATGGTTAATCAAATAAATTAATGATCAGCTTCTTCTGGAGTTTTCACTATGTTTGACTTTTTATAGGTGAAATTTGGATTTGGTAATTTGGAGATGAACAAAAGATACTTGATGAACAAAAATCTTGAGTTGCTGCTCTGATGTTGTATATTTAATCAAACAGAAGTCTAATTTTACTCAAAATCCTGAATTAAACATACTGAGACAAGCACCATTTTCTCGCAGCTCCAACATCACACCCATGGATGCTGCATGCACATGGACACGAGTGTGGCAAATTTTAAGAGGGTGTGGTTGATTTCTCCCTGCTCAACCGGGATGAAAGCACCCATGCTGCACACACACACACACACACACACACACACACACACACACATACACAGATACACATGCGTGTGCCACTCCCCGCCGCACGCTCTGACACACTGACTGGCTGATTTTGTGATGGGTCTGTCTCTGACACACTGACTGTGCTACGTTACAACAACAGAGACCGCCCTCCTTCCCTCCCTCCTTCCTCGCCTCCCCCTGCCTCCCTCTCGGCCCCCCCTTGTATCCATGCAGTTTTTAGCAGAGAAGCCCTTGCCCTCCATCTCCCCCTTCCACCGCTACTACCCCTCCACCCCTTCCTCCTCTGGAGGATGGAAATGAGGGGCAAGAGGAAAAGGACGAGGAGAGGATGTGTGGAGGGCACAGGGAGGAGACCTTAGTCAGTTTTGGGGAACATGGAGGACATTTGCTGTTTTTCTCTTTTGTTTTCAATAACAGTGTATTCTTTTTCCTTTATCTCCACCCATTTATTTTGTACTTATGTGGTTTTCCTTTTAGCTTCTACATGTTTTTTGAAAAAAGTTTTATAGCCTCTCTACATTACAGCCCGGTTAACATGATGTATTTGTAATAGTCTACATTACACCACACAGTCAGCAGAAGGATGAGAAAAATCATTGTTATTGCATCATAAAAGTGCTCAGTTGTTCTCTGTCCAGCAAGCGTGTGTTGGATTAATTGAGCACGTGTGTCCGTGCATCAATAGGATTGCACATAATGAACTTACTGCCCCTCTTAGCTCGTTGATGTGTAGGTTTTAATTGTGGTTCCACATTCCCTTATTGGTTTTAACAAGTTAATGATTTAAGTGTCCAGTTCTGCTGCATGTGCCGAAGGGAATGACACAATGAGGTGCTTATTCACTTATTTCTAAACTCCCCTCCCCCATAATTCACTCACTGCATTCCCAGAAAACTCACGTGAGGTGAAGACACACTGACTTTACAACCACACACACACACACACACACACACATGATAGGAACACACACACATACCCACACAGAGTTCTTACTCACCCCAGGTCCTCAGGGGTTTTAGTGCCAACTCGTCCCAAAACAGCCTCGGTGCTCATTAAAATTGCACAGTGACCAGCGCTTTGATGGAAATCTGAGCTACTTCGAAGTCACATCTTCTCTGCTGGAAATCACAAAGATGGGCCTTGACGCTGCTCTGCCCACCATCTGTGGTCCCCATCACCGTGATGTCACTAACAGGGGACATGGTAAACAGACAGAGATACGTGGACTACATTTTCAAGGACGCACGTGTACCTCATGACATCGTGTGCGCGATATTTGGGGCATGGCCGAGCTACAGGCGAATAACATCCTCATCAGTTTCTTTGGCCTGAATGTGTTCTCGGGAGGTTGCCGGTGATGACGCCATCTTACACGACTGCTCAATTATTCAAGAACAGTGAGTGAAAGGGAGACACCGTGTAGGATATACTGAAGACAAAAAAAAGAAAGGTGCGTAAAGATGCAGAGTTCAGGGGCACCATGAATGAGAAAAAAGAGAGAGATGAAAGCTTATGCTCTCAGTGGACGGCTTGGGGTTTCGTACTGCACGTGCACTCAGACAGTGAAACACACACTGAGGTCCTAGCAGCCCGTGTGTGAAGTAAAGACAGCAGAGTCCCCTGAGATTTCATCTTCCAAGATGATTTACAGCCCCTGTCAGATACAATGAAATAAAACTGGGTCACCACAATGAAATATATCATAACCACACACTTGATGAATCAAAACGCCATGTGAGGGGAACATAGGGAATATTTTAAAGTCATAAATTATGCACTTATGTAATATTTATAGCACAGCAATAATGCACATTAATGCACTCAGCTGACATCACGTTTCAATGTGGTATGTTGAGGATGTCGGGCCAAATTGTTCAGCAAATGAGGGGACACTTGTGAGAGACTCAACAAACGGTGCTTTGCTGATATTGGGCAAGGATTAACTGCAGACTAAATGCCTGGCATTCCAGTAATACAGTATAATGGACAGATTCATACAGCTTTTACCACACATACACCCATGATGCTGTTTTACACTTTTTGTAGCTGCACAGAGAAGTAGAAGTCATTCCTTGTCAATGTGACTCAGAACATATGTGTATCTGTGTGTGTGTTTATACACATTTTGCTGTAATTGTGGGGACAAATATCTGTTGACACAGTCACATTATGAGGACCCGTCTTACTTACGGGGACAAAATGCAAGCCTCCACAACATAAATCATCAAATATTTGGGTGAAGACTTGTTTAAGCTTAGGTTGAGGTTAGGATTTGGTTTAGGCAAGTAATGTTTATTGTTATGGTCAGGTGGTGGTTAAGCCTCCAGGAAATGTATATAAGTCTATGTAATGTCCCCACAAGCGATGGAAACACAACTCTGTGTGTGTGTCCCCGTGTGATCCAGTGTGTGTATTGTTGTTCTCTGTGTACTTGTATAGAAATATCTGTGGTATTGTCATATTATGTGCTGAGGTGTCATTACATAATAGAGTTGGCTGTGGAGAGAGGGAGGCGGGGGCCAGACAGTACATGTGAGGTGCCAGTGAGGAATTCAGGTGGATCACGGGTGGTGGTGGAGGTAGCTGGATGGGTAAATGTGAGTGAGTGTGTTGTTTATAGCCTGCTTATCAGTTCGTTACAACCAGATTGCAGCATTACTCTTGTGTATATTTAAACAGATTGTTCTACTAAAATTAAGATCAGATTTGGAGTGGGAATTACCCGACTGATACGTTGGCTTTATATGTAATATTAATCTTTATTCTTTATTTTAGATTCAACTTTATTGTCATTACACATGTACAAGTACAATGCAACGAAACGCAATAGTAGCAGTAAAATGACTGCTTAATCAATATGTCAATCACCAGAAAATGATTTATATTAATATAAATTGCGTGGATCAGCGGTTACGGTGTCGGACCCGTAACCGGTGGATCGCTGGTTCGATTCCCCGTACTGGTGTCCATGGCTGAGGTACCCTTGAGCAAGGTACCTAATCCCCACTGCTCCCCGGGCGCTGCACGCGGTCGCCCACTGCCCCGGGTTTGCTGTGTGTGTGTGCACGTCACTTGGGTGGGTTAAATGCAGAGCACGAATTTCGTGCAGAGCATGAGTTCCCTCCAATGACGAAATATGTCACTTTCATCATCTTTCATCTTTTTCATCATCTTTTATTAAAAAAAATCTGGCCTGCTGACAAAACAAAATCTGAAGGGACACAATGAATGATTATTTCCATTATTTATTAATCTACTAATTATATCCTTGTCTATTATATTGGTCACATGGTTTATAGAATGTCTGCAACAAATTAACTGGGTGATAATGTCCTAAAATGTCTTGTTTTGTCCAACCAGCAGTACAAAATGCAAAAATATTCTGTTCACTACCATAGACGAGCAGCAAATGTTCACATTTTAAAAGTCGGAGCTACAGTTTTTTTCAACAACGTTACTTTAAAATTACAATTAATGGATTATCAAAACAGCTGTTGATTAATTCTCTGACTAATCAACCTTCAGCTCCAGACGTCACCCTGGGCTCACAGAAGCTGTGGACACAATTTTTCACAATTTCCTTTCAAAGTTTTGCAGGTGGAAATATTTTTTCTTACAGAGTTGTTACAGAGTTGCAGCCTAATTCTCTTTTACAGTATATGCTCCTTAGTCACATTTCTTGTGGTGCTTTGATTCTGTCTGTACTTTAAAAAGGTCACAGAGTGAACTGGATGCAGAGTTGTGTTTCTATACACAAAGACACTGGTGGTGGTGGAAAAGGCTCATATTTAATATCCATAAAAAAAATAAGTGTCGCTAAATGAAAGGTTTCCTTTAAGATACCAGATATCCATATCAGACAGCAATCTGGGTTACTGCAAGCTATGTAGACACTCAGTCTAGCTATTCAAATAACATGGTCTGCAGTGTGCATGTAAACAGTGAGTATCGTGGATGAGTGAGTGAAAGCCAGGCTGTAAATTGCGGTGGTTGTGTCCTCGGTGAATCAGCATATGACGAGGTTGATGATGGGGCTGTGCTGTTTAGTAGGAGTAATTGGATGTAGTCACAATGAATGGCTGACTTCTTGATGATAGTCTTAACTGTGCAGAAACATGTCTGGTAAACTATAATATCCCACATGTACACACTTTCGTCCAAACACTGGAGGATTACAAGCAACATTAGCACTGTGAGTGGAATCACGGACGTGAACTGTTGTTGTTGGGGCGAGTCTGGCAGCCTGATGTAGCCTCAGGCTCAGCACTGCATTCATACACACACACTGCACTCAGTTGACCCACATCATGCAAAGATAGAGAAAAAAATGAGGGGGTGGACCTACAGGGGAAGGAAATAGAGCTCGCCAAATACTCCCATGTTTGTACCAGGGGGGTGGCTTTCGTGACTAATCTGTGCTTAGTTGGGTATCAGTTAGGCACTGTTTCAGAGTGAGTTGTGATAAAAGAAGATAAAGATTGGACTCTTGTAAAGTCTGGAGCCATAACCCTTTGGGGGAAATGGAAAGTAATCAACTACACCACAGTTTCCTGTAGTTTTTCTATTCATTTTCTGGTTAATAGATAGAAATAATAACTTAAATGCGTTTAATAAATCAACTTTGTAACAGCAAACAATGACTTTATGTTTGCAGACAACTTTTAAATCAGAGGGATGATAATTAGATGTAATTAATTATTAATTATTGGTACACATCAACAATTTAATTTTGGCTGGTAAAATTTAACATCTTAATTATTGCTGTCACGAAACATTGAAATTCACGCATCACCGTGCCTGAGGTGGTTTCACATGATTATGGCAAATAAGCACCCATCACAAAAATAGACCAGATGATAATTAGAAATTAAAATGTCTTGAATTAAAAAAAGAAAAAAAAGAAAAGACCATGGCTCATGTGTTTCTCAGTCTTGGTCGTGGTAACCCTCCTGCACTGCATGTTTTAGATGTGCCCCTGCTGACACATTTGATTCAAATGAATGGATTGTCATCAGGCTTCTGCAGAGCTTCACGACGAGCTGATCAAACGAATCAAGTGTACTGTAAGGGAGAAATGTCTAAAATATGCAGGGCAGTCCCTAGAAAAATGTCAGGGTATAAGATGTTCATTCTGCATCAGGGCTCAAACTCACAAACTTAGACGTCATGGACACGTCATGATCTTGTTGAACTACCTGCCAAGTTAGAAACCAAAGATGGATTCACAGTTTTGTTATGAAATCAGCAGGGATACGTTCAAAGACAGATTTCTATTGTCACAAATTCAGCGATTGAGAAAACATTCTGAGAGTGTGTGTACTCTCTTTTGTGTACTAGACAACAAAGAGATGTCTCTGACTGATCGCTCATATGCAACAAATTGGTGTTTAAAGATGATTTATTTTCTATTCCACTGCAATAGTTTTTGTGAGGACAGAATTCACAATAAAAAATCAGTCAAACATTCAGTTTTAAGGAATTGGCCTACATTTTGGTCAAAATTACAAAGTGGCAAAGCATCCACAATGAGACGACGACCCGATACTCACCCTGCTGTTTACATGTGCTGCAGCACTCATACGTCACTCCATTGAGATTCCATTAGCCTCCAGGCAGATGTTGCTTCAGACCGACTTACCAACTTAATTAAGTAATCTAATTTAAATGCATAGCCAACAATATATTCACACACATCATCCCTTTAGTTTATCCTTTTATTTAAGGGTAATTATTTTCTCAAGCATTCTGGCATTTCACAGCATGTGTGACAAAGTTTTACATGTTTTTTTATACTTTGATGAGGTTAGTATACTCCTTCTGTGTGTTTAGTGCAGTTGAAGTTACCACCTGCAGAATTTTAGTTAGGAGCCTGCAGTTATGTCTACTCAATTACTGACATTAAGAACAGTTTTGAAGTCCTTTATGTTACATGAGTGTTTTCTAGCTTAAATTTCTACTGGGAGGTAATGCACAGTGTGTGGGAAAGACTTAATTATAGAGTCATGCAGAAATAATCCCTCCATCATCACTCGAGATTAAAAGTGTGTGGTGGTATCTGTATACAGGGGCGTAGCACCCCTTAGCCCCCTCCCTTTCCAAACCAGCTAACTTCATCTTACCGAATGCTTGTTCACCCTCAGCAACGCTTACTGGCAGGGTGCAGAAAAGCCTTATTCCAATGCATATTTCCCCCAAAATGCTTTGGAACTGTATGTCATATATGGCATCATGTATCACTTTCAGGTGCAGCATTTCATCCTCAAATGCAGCTTTTAGATCATGTGGATCTACTCTTGTCAGACACCGACATGATAGTTTTATCTGTTCCTCTGACATGCCTGCAAACTTCAGAATTGGTGTGAAAGTTTCACATATGGTGGCTGTGGTCTGGAATCTAACACTCAGATCACTGATAATGCTATCTAATACAACAAAAAAAAAACCTGGTTTCTGAATTTATTTGCTGCATTCTCTTTAGACACACAACTCTCATCAAAAATATGTTTCCTTTTCCGTGTCCGTTTCTCTTCGCTCCGAAACTGAGCAGGGATCTCCATGCCTTGAGTTACTAAGCAGGCTTTGGCAAGAAGGGTGTGCCAGTCATTACGCATTGCTTGCATTTCCTCCTTTAGTGCCTTAATGTTTGCAGCCTCAATATCCAAAGAAATATTCCCTGAAGAATCTGATTTCTATTTTCAATGCACTGTAGTACCTTCACCCACACAGTCAGTAAAACAAATGCACCAAGGGCTTAGCTTTTGAGACCTTTTGGCTATTTAGCCTTCACCTTAGGTTTGGCTGTAGTTGATTATTGTGAGCTTGGATGTGTTCGTTTAATGGATTGTCTGCATTCAAAGCAGTGTGTGTAACTCATGCTATTTCATTTTTCATCATGTGCTTTAACATTAAGGGCTGAACAAACCTTTTCTTGAAAAAAAAGGTAAACATCTGGTTGCCTACTTTCTGCTTTCTCTTCTCTCTCCTTTCTCTTCTGGTAGCCTGACTTGATCTTTGAAAGAGACATGCTGCTGCAGCTCAGATCTCAGGGCCCTGTATGTGAGTTGCTTAGTTACATTTTGCTAGCCCTTCAGGTGGAATGAACCGTATTGCAATTTTGCAAGGGTGGTGCAGGTAGTGTCAAACATTTAGATAAAAGAAAAAAATATTCAAAAGTTTACAAAAGCCCCAGGCCTCCTCATCCTTGGGGCGCCGGTACACCTGTCCCTTTTGTCCCCCCACTTCGACGCCGGTGCTTGCATTTGTGAGTTCTATACATTACACATGTATTATGGTAGGCATATGAAACACGTAGATGCAGGTTAATAAGTTACTGCGATTTGTCTGTATTTTCGGGCCAGGTCATAAATCCGGGAAGAGCATTATTAGAACACAACTGTGATATTTTTAACATCTGAACATACGCAGAAGAAATGTTATTCTGTTGCACTCAGGGGTGGTTGTCACCAAAATGTTCCTCTGGATTCAGTGATTCAATGTTATCACACCTGTTGTGTTTCCATCAGAAGCACTTTGAATTAGGAGCCTGTAAGGTCACACTTGTCCCACTTGTCTCTCAAGACGTGTGTTTCTTCACATACTTTAGATATGCTGAGCAAGAAATGGTGACAATGCATTTTTTTTCCCTGCATGAGTAGTCTTTACAATTTTTGTACTTTGCAAGTTCTACATGTAAATGGAAGCATCCCACAAATGAGTCATCTGTATATCATTTATGACTTTAAAACACTGATGTTTTACCAGAAATTTTTGGGGAAAATTCAGACCATTAGCAGCAGGTCAAATAATGATTCATTTATTTCACAAATATGATGATTTTGGACTGCACTTGAAACTAGCGCTCTTCAAAAATTACAATCAGTGATAGAAAAGCTTCTTATTTTATTTTTCATTAAAAAAGGCATTACATTTGGTGAGTTTTTCACTACTGTAAAATCCAAGTTCAGTTCAAGTTTCCAGTTATTGTGGGTGGGGGGATCTAGCAGGGCACACAGCTGACAGTAGTGAGGTGGGCTCCAAGGTATGCCCTGCAGCTGGAAGAGAGAGAGAGAGAGAGAGAGAGAGAGAGAGAGTTAACAGGGTCCAGAGCAAAGAATGGACTTACAGGACTACGTCCTGCCATGTGATAATCTCAGTGCTGTTAGTGTGTCCTGCACTGAGATTATGTGGATGTTGTGCTTATAAGATTGCAAGATGGCTCCGTAGCTCCTCCAGGGTGATTCGCAACTGAGGGTCTCTGGCCAGACACGTAGACAGCAAGATCCTGAGATCTGGAAAACGAGAGAAATCGAGATGAAAGGTTTTAGTGGCAAGTGATCCAGTGGGAAAAAAAAAACAAAAAGATCTGGTGAATCAAGAAGAATTTCCCTTCAGGGATAAATAAAGGTATTTCTGATTCTGGTGTTGTGAGTGTGTTTCTCACCTATGCACAATGCACCGTTAAACTGGATGCGTTTGCTCATGAACTTCTCGGTGGTAAAGGGCACATGACCGCTCAGCAACGAATAGAACAGCACGCCAAGCTGCCAGACAGTGGTGGGACGGGCCATATATTTCCGACATTCAACCCACTCCGGAGGAAAGTATGCACGGGTGCCTAGTACACACATCAACAGAGCAATGGAGGGAAAAGACAGAAAGGGATGATGAGGATCTTTGTTTAAACATGAAAATCATTATTTCAGAGATTGGCAAATGACTGAAGAGCACAAGCCAGATATCATACCACAAAAAGTACTGTGAGGCATCTCAGTGGATAAGCTGCCACAGCCAAAGTCGATTATACGAACTCTGGGTACTCCGTTGTTCAGCTGAACCAGGACGTTTTGTGACTTGATGTCCCGGTGAAAGACACCCTTCGAGTCCATGTCGATGGCCGCGTCCACCAGCTGTCTCATGATCATCTGAGAGAGACAGAATTGGAAGAGAATGTCAGGAAAAAATGATCTCTTGAACAACACAGCAATGAAAAATGTAGCAGTAATGTATCATAAGTTCTCTATGTGTTTTATGGAATCTGAAATCTGATCTTCCTGTAAGGGCCCAGTTAAACAAACATCTAATGAATAAACAATTCAAATGTTTAGTCAGAAATCATTTCATTTGAATGGAATCACTGAAATCAGTGGATTGCTGCTCTTGTAGGGTTTAAACCAAATCAAACGAGCTGATGGCAGGTGTGCCAAAAAAAATGCTTTAGTGGACACTCATGACGTTTTATCAAGTCTGGATTTTGGCAGCACACACACACACACACACACACACACACACACACACACACACCACAGAAATATTCTCCACCCAGCTTCCATACCTTTGCCTCATGTTCATCTAGGTATCCTCCGCGAGATTTTAAGTAGCTGCAGAGATCCATGCAGTTTATTGGTCTTTCCATCACCAGTATTAATTCTTCATCCAGGTGGTACCAGTCCAGAAGGGACACAGCAGTGGATTGTCCAATGGATCCTGGTAGACCTGCGGTTTTCAACATGAGTGCCACCTCGACAATGACGTTAAACACCTTGCCGTTGCATTTCTAAAGAAAAAACAAATGCTTACATACCAATGACTTGTAATAAATTCCAACACAGAATGTTTCAGACACAGAGACAAAACATGTGCAGCTCATTCACAGTGTAGCAAAGACACATTTAAAGTTCACATTTTCTTTTAAGTACGACAGCTGGTGTTCATCATCAGATCAAATTACTTACAACTTTTTCTTTTCTCACAGCCCTGATGGGAATGTGCTTGATGGCGACCTGCAAGACACAAATTCAAATAATTTGGTTTGTGTGTAAACCCACCATGACGTCACCCATTGGTTTGCAGAGCGAACTGACCAATGACACATGTAGGTGTATAGGTCCCTCTCACCACGCACACACACACACACACACACACACACACACACACACACACACACACACACACACACTCTGCTATATTATGCACACTCAACAAAGCTGCTCCACGTAGGAAACAAAGACTAATGTAAATTTGTGATGCACCTCTTAAGTTTGGTTAAAAGCATCTCCTGTATTTCATGTAATTTTGCATTTCACCCAGAAATTAATTTGTTTAAATTAGCAGTTAGTGGATGTCTGGCTAGTGAAAGCATGTTGAATTGATAAGACCTGAAACTTGAGACCATCAAGCCATGAAGTAATAAAATAATTCATCAAGTAAGGAGCATGGTCCTTTTCTTGTAAGATTACATACAGATGGACTTTTTCATCAAGTGGAGTGTGTCCCTGCTGCACTGACTACATTTTTTAGACTGGGAAACTCAGGTCACCACGTACAGTACACTGTCTATAGCTGATACATCCTGAGGATCGGTGAATGTTGCAGTGTGTGTGAGCATGCGTTTGTAAGACTTACCCCTCGACAGTCTGATTTACAGAAGCCAGCGTGCACTGAGCCGAAGCCTCCCTTGCCGATCGGGCCCAACTCGCAGTACTTGTTCACAAAATCAGCTGAAAAACATTTTCTTCTGAATTAGCAACTTATTTTTTGATACTTCTTACATGAATACTTTTACACCTATTCTTGTTCAGTCATTTTGTTTCCCACTCTCTGCTTACCTCTGCTTGTGTTTGCCGAGGAGGACATCTCATAGATTCTCTCCTCCTCAGGTGAGGCACTGCTGGTGTTGAGGCTGATGTCGCCTCCACTCTTGTTAACATTTGCTGCTGATGGAGAGGAGGAGTCAGTATCACTGGATATAGTGATCCAGGACACTGCACCGCTTTTTTTTTTAGGTGCCTCATTATGGTTGCTGGCCTTTCTCTTGTCCCTCTCCACTACGGGCTCCTCCACAACTATTACACTGGGGTCAGAGTTGGTGCCGTTTTGGATGCTACACCTTCTCTTCTTTTCAGGTGGTCTGGCATCTACGCTGCTCTTTCTCTTTCCCCTCTGACTGATTCTGTCCTTTACTGAGACATCGCCATGTTCTGAAGGGTTGGTGAGGTTACTGCACCTCATCTTTTTTGGGGGCATCCTTCCATCATCACTAGCCCTCCTCTTTCTCACGCTGACACCCTCCTGAACGTTGTCACTCTCCATCCTATTTCTCTTCTTCATCTCTAGATCTGCCTGCATGTTGTTCTCTAAGATGAGAAAAAGTCTGTTTTGTTTTTGCAACTTAAATATGCACTATGATGGTCATATACTCAGATTGACTTAACATAAGAATCATAGAATAAACTTGATTTAGGACGGACGTGACAGACCACATCTGCACTGGCCAGAAAGGAAATAAGCATATTATGGATTTAGTTAAGACTTCAGCCCCACTCACGTATTTTGTGCAAAATATTGTTTGGATTAAAGCTGCTGCTTGGACAGATAGATGAATTTAAAGATCTCATGTCTGAAAGGGGTTGTACTTTAAACAAAACCTAAAGAAACCTTATTCTGAAACTTATCTGAGATGTAAGCTTACAAGGTTTTGCCTAAAATGACGCTGGTTTCACACTGGACTACAAAGATGAAATGGGCCCACGATCATGATTTTAAACTTCCATCAGTTAGTCACAGCACAGGACCACATTAAAGATTAGTTTCCAGGATTTGAAAAACACACAAGAAGACTATGAGCTGTAACTGGACACACTTTGCACCTACCTGAATCTGTTCCAGAGGTCAGAGTCATCAAATGTTTTGTGAACTCAGAAGAAATAATCGTATTCGTCGAAGTTTCAGCCGAGTTTTACTGTCAACAACTGCAGATAACCTGAAGAGTGTGTACCGATACCGAGCGAATCTCAGATCTGGTGGAGAGCACGCTGTTCTGTTCAGAATGCGATGACGCATCAAAGCTGGATCAAAGGTAAAGAACCAAGAGTGTGCAAACTAGCATTCTAAAGTTCCATCACACAAGATTTTTTTTTTTTTTTTTTAACTATTTGACTATATATTTTCATATGTATTTTTCAGAGGTCATGTAATTAATTTAGTCCCACATGGACTGTGCCATCTTTCTCCCCCCTACCACAGTAATAATTAACAGGAAGTTACCTCAGTTACCTGCTGTTATCCACCACACTCACTGGTCCTCTCATGATGACAGACATTTCATATTTAAAGTGTGCATCTTTGTTTTTTTCTGCTGTGGGCTAAATGAAATACTATTTTCTGATTGTTTTGTGTATTTGTGTTCTACAGCACAAACAAACACCATGATGGAGGAAGGCACCACATTGCTGTCCAAACAGACACACAGACCTGCAGCTCTCTATACATCCATGAGACAGATAGGGTCTATAGCCTACAGTTTGACCTCACACCATGCACACTGTTATTGGCTGGAGGCTACAAGTCCACAGACTGATGCTCAGAAATATCTCTGACACTGTGAAATAACAATATGAAGAAAATGCAGGCACACACAGAGTCTATAGATACTACCACACACTTCCAGTGGGTAATAACTGATGACTGAGAGGTCATACTGATGTCTCTGCTATGCCTAATCAGATATTTTGACATCATTTTGATACTGTTGGAAATATATCCAGATATATGATGCTGGCATTGTGGATTTGCATATTATAGGAGCAGTCCCGGATTAGCCGTTGGGAGCACAGGGAAAGTTCTCAGTGGCCGAATGCAGCATTTGTTCAATATATAATATATTCCTTTTGAACAGCTCTCTGATCATGTGTCTGCGATGTGGCCTAACTTAAACACACCCCACAGTTTTGGACAAAGCATCTGAAAATTACATTAAGACACATCTTTTATTTATTGGCTCAGTATATTGCACATGTTATTTATACATCATTTTGCAGAAAATATAAGTTTTTTTCATTTTAAAGAGACATATTGTCACATTGACATTTTTCCCATTTTATTTTTTTATGTTTCTTAACTTTTGGTTCATGGTAATTTCTATGAACTAAAATATTCCGGCATATTCTCTTTAAGTGAAAACCCCACCTGAATCTCATATATTATTTTTCCACTTCTTAAATGTTAAGTATTTTCTAGTGTTTCTTTCAATGTTGTGTTTGTAACGTGTCCATCCAGTGTGATTGTACAAAAATATCACAGTCTTTACTTGCTGTCTATACAGGGAACCTGTCATTTGCCTGGATTTTCTTCTTTTCTTATTACTTTCCTGTGTTCAGGGCGACTGTGAAGTCTCGAAGACAAACGAGAGACTCACGTCACTTACGGCTAGGTGGGAACAGCTAATATTTCAGGGAAACGGGTGCACGGAAAAGGTCACGAAGAAGAAGCAGAAACTGTTTCCTCTTCCGGGTCGTGGATTAGAAACGTTGTGTGAACGGTGCGACCAAACAGAAAGTTTGCAAGAAAACCTCGCAGTTTGAGTGTTTTAAATATCATAAACTCCGTAATTCCTGTTTAACTTTCATAGCGTAAGCTGTCTGACAAAGGAATAAGGCGGTATCGAAAGGTTTGTACATTTAATTACGCTGCTAGTCGCTGATGTTGGTTGCTCCCAGGCTGCAGTGTGCTAATGTTAAGTTAGCGGGCAACCGGGGAGTTTTGGCGGATGTAATTGATTTGAGCTTGTACGTTGCTTATGGTTTTCTTGGTTGTCTTGGCTGTCCAACATTACCAAGAAACAGCAGCGAGTTTTGGACTAGCTCTGTGAAAATGGATGTTTGTGTTTTTGCGGGTTTGTGCGTTTCGCGAGTATGATGGAGATAGCGGGGGAGGAGGGGAGGGGGGTGGGTGTCATGGTACTCTGTTTGGGTTTCTGTGACATCGGTGTGAGTTAATTTGAACTTGTACGCACATGGACATGCGTGACAATCAGGTTCACCAGCGTTATTGATTGACAGTGCTACGTGTTCACGATATTCTGCAGGACTGTAGGATGTCTCTTCCTAAACGGGAGGTGGAGGAGTTGAGGCCATGGGTGGAGCGCACTGTGAAGAAGGTGCTGGGTTTCTCAGAGCCCACGGTGGTGACTGCGGCTTTGCACTGTGTTGGAAAGGGACTGGACAAAAGAAAGACCATAGGTAACTGCTTTTGCCATTTTGAGACCTGCGATTTATCCAGATCGGGTAAAGACTAGAAGTCCAGGATCTGATGCAACCACTTCAGATCAGCACAACTTCGTAGTCATAATTCATTTTATCTATGGAAAAGCTAGACATGGAAAAAGGTTAGCTTTTGGCTGTGTTTGGCCCACCACTGCTTGACTAAATAGCCTTTCAGGGACACATAAGTTATAGTACCCAAATCATTACATGTGGTTACTAATTTCCCTGACCACCTTCCATTTGTTATGTTAGCAGTCTTTTTTTTAT
Organism: Scatophagus argus; assembly: GCF_020382885.2. Lineage (NCBI taxonomy): Eukaryota > Metazoa > Chordata > Actinopteri > Scatophagidae > Scatophagus > Scatophagus argus. The sequence continues at coordinate 15,903,929 of NC_058501.1, forward strand.
TTCTAGAAGACAGGTATGTTAGTATTACATTAACCATTACAGATAATTAAGCTTGCCTTCCTTTGTAGGTTAATTCTTGTGAGAAATGATAATAACTTGATAATAACTTATTTTCCTTACTTTATTTTACAGCACTGTCAAGCAGAGCTGTGCAGTATGGCAGTTGTAAATTTAAAAAGTTACTGTAGACTATTTAGATTACGGCTATATTTTAACATTATCCCTAATCAGGATTGTGTTATTATTCAATTGGCGGGAACTTACTTGCAAAAGTACCATAATTCGCTCCGGTTATTGCAGAATTCTGATTAGTGTAGGTAAAAATATCAGTTTCATTTTGGTGTTTTGTTTTCTGTGGGTGTAAAGGCACCCTGTGGTTAACTCAAGAGATTACCAATTAATTGTGCCAGTGGTCAAAGGGAGAACTGGACTTATTAGACAATTATTTGACACTAATTTCCACCTCAGATCAGCTGCGTCCCTTCCTTGATGACTCTGCTGGAGGTTTTGTGGAGCGTCTTTTTGAAGCTTTGGAGGAAAGCCGCAGTGCACGAGGCAATAAAGGAGCAGGAGAAAAGAACCGCAAGAGAGATCTTAAGGTAAGCACACAGCTTAGCAAAGTTTGTATTGTCACTGCAAAGCTAAACAACAAGACATAAAGCTATTCCATTTATTGAGCTTATCACAGTGACCATATTTATTTATTAAACAGTAGCAATACTAGATTTAAGGGAGATTAGCAACAAATAGTATTACATAATTATTTTATTTTATTGTATGTTTGGCAGGGTGGTGGCATGTGATGTATTAGTCTTAATGATTGTGTGGTTGGTTTCAGGATGTATTTGGTGATGAGGCTGAAACTGGTGCACTGCGAGAAACTCCAGAGTCAGAAGATGGGATAGCTGTGAAGCGTAAACGGGTCCCTCGCTTCGAGGAGGTAGAGGAGCCTGAGGTCATACCTGGACCTCCTTCTGAGAGCCCTGGCATGCTCACCAAAATGCAGGTAAGTGGCAGTTAAGGCTGTGCCTATATATGTTGTTTTTTTTTTCATTAATATCCTGCAATTGTAATACTCTCTCCATTATTAGATAAAACAGATGATGGAGGCAGCCACAAAACAGATAGAAGAGAGGAAGAAACAACTGAGCTTTGCCTCTTCAGTCCCTGCTTCACCAGTAAGAAAATTACCATTTTTCCTAAAAAAAAATTAACAACCTACACTGAGAAACGCGTATCACTATTAATACTGTTCCTCTTTCTCTTTCTGAATTTAGCGGTTGCCTCTTCACACACCACAGTCACAAATGGAAACCCCTGCAGTCTCACGGCTTCTTGGCGCTTCTGCTGCTGCAGCTGTAGGTGGTGCGTCATCTATCGCCCCCTCCCAGGCTGCCAGCTTTATGAATGATGCTATCGAGAAGGCCCGCAAGGCTGCCGAGCTTCAGGCCCGCATCCAGTCCCAGTTAGCTATGAAACCTGGTATCCTTGGAGCCTTGGGGAACACCGGGCCTCACAACCTAGTAGCACTAGCTAATCTACATGCAATGGGAATTGCCCCACCGTGAGTAATGTTATTTGGGATTTTAAAATCTGTAAACAACAAAACATGTGGGTGATATCTATTTGCTTATGATGCTACATAAGAATTGACAGTTTTCTCTATGTGTTATAGGAAAGTAGAAGCCAAAGAGGTGAACAAGCCAACACCTCTTATTCTGGATGACAAGGGAAGAACTGTAGATGCCAGTGGCAAAGAGGTCGAACTCACACACCGCATGCCCACATTGAAAGGTATGTGAGAACTGCTTTAATACTTGTTCACACACAATAATTTAATTTCTTGTTTTGACCTTTTGCAAATTTCCTCTGTCTGGGTAGCAAACATTCATGCGGTTAAAAGGGAGCAGTTCCGTCAGCAGCTGAAGGAGAAGCCTGGGGAGGAATTGGAGTCCACATCCTACTTCGACCAACGTGTGTTTATTACACCAGCTCAGCGGCCTCGTAGGACCTTCAAATTCCACGACCAGGGGCGCTTTGAGAAGATTGCTCAACGAATTAGAACTAAGGTGGGATTTAACTCTTAAAATGTCACATGCCTGGTAACTTGGAACAGAGTTTAGAAAAATCTGGTGCTCCTCTATGTGTCAACTATTATCTGTATTAAAAGGTAATTCATAGAATAGACACCAAAGTAAAATATGGTTAAACATAACTTTACTTAACTTGTTTTTCTGTCCTGCATTGATCTTGACCTCAGGCCCAGTTGGAAAGGTTGCAGAATGAGATTGCCCAGGCTGCAAAGAAGACGGGAATCCAGGCATCCACAAAGCTGGCACTGATTGCGCCTAAAAAAGAGATTGGAGAAGGGGAAGTGCCCAACATTGAGTGGTGGGACTCCTTCATCCTGCCCTCTTACATAGACATGTAAGAAACTATAGCTGACCCACAAACACTTAATGTGATGTCTCACTGCCACAGTGAAGCTGTAGAATACCTAACACAGTCTATATTTTTATTTTGCACAAGCAATTCTCTGTAGCTAACACACTTGTTTTTCCTTCTTATGAAGAACCCCTGACACAAAATTTGACGATCTCGAGTTGTTTGGCGTGACCAGCCTAGTAGAACATCCTGCACAAATGAGCCCTCCTGGTAAGTACATGGAAAGTAATGTCTGCACACTATTAAAACTGCTCCCAAAATTAGCATGCTAGACAATAGCAATACCAACTGACTTTTTTTTTTTTTTTAAACCACAAATTTTTTAATATTGGTGTTTTGGTCGGCACAAACATGCTGGTAGCCCTGCATGTGTTGAACAGCTGTGCATATTGCTGCTTAATACAGAAATAAGCAGTTTAGGTTTATGAAGAGGAATCCTCTGAAACAGAGTAAATGTCACCACAGGATGCATTAGTATCTGTTCTGGAGCTTTCAGTGGTATCACAGCCAGATGGAGCTGTTAGAGATATGAATGTTCCATTCAAATTTGTTGTTACTTGGAATTGTATGGTGTGCAGTTCGGTGTAGATGCACACATTTTTTAAAAGTGATTCTAATGTTTTATCCTGTCTATTAGCCATTACGCACCATTATAAACTGGGTTAATGTTATTTATTCCATTATGGTTATATCATGTATGTTTTTTTTTTCCTTCAGTTGACACAGATAAGCCGGTAACACTGGGTGTTTACCTGACAAAGAGAGAACAGAAAAAACTGAGAAGACAGACACGAAGGGAAGCACAGAAAGAAGTTCAAGAGAAAGTTCGTCTTGGTCTGATGCCTCCACCAGAACCCAAAGGTACCCACAGATAAATCTCTGTTAGCACAAACTACTGCATTAAAACAGAATGTAACTTATGTTTGCTTTTATTTTCTCAGTACGAATCTCCAACCTGATGAGAGTGCTGGGCACGGAGGCGGTTCAAGACCCCACAAAGGTGGAGGCCCATGTCAGAGCACAGATGGCCAAGCGTCAGAAGTTAGTAACACGATTAATTTCTATTCTTACACTATTAATTTTAAACATAACCTTGTAAGACAATCCACGAAGAACAAAAGCTTTGTTTTCAATGTTTACTAATTGTGTCCCATCTTTGCAGGGCCCACGAGGAGGCCAATGCAGCCCGTAAGCTCACAGCAGAGCAGAGGAAAGAGAAGAAGGTCAAGAAGTTAAAAGAAGACCTCACTGATGGTGTTCACATTTCTGTGTACAGGTGTGCATTTGTTGGGAAGGAGCACACATGTAGTTCAAACATGCACTGCAGTGTATGTGTGTCTGTGTGTGTTACAGCACAGAAGTGTATCTAATTTAAGCACCTTACCATCCCTTGTACAGGATCCGTAACCTGCAAAATCCTGCTAAGAAGTTTAAAGTGGAGGCCAATGCCAACCAGCTGTACCTGACCGGCACAGTAGTTCTGCACAGAGATGTCAACCTTGTTGTGGTGGAGGGAGGTAAGGGACAACGTGGTCAAGTGATAAATCACAACCCGTCAGTGCTCTCAGTTAAATTAATTTGTCTTCTTCACATACCAGTACTCTTACTGACGTGATTTGTAAGAAATAATAATCAGATTATATTTTGTGGCAAACTGCAGACATCTTGAATCGCTACATGGTACTTGGTCTTGTCTTCAACCAGGTTTGATGTCAGCTTCATGTGGCTGAGGTTTTATTAGATTTCATTTTCTCTTCTATACTTGGAGAAATTAAAATAGTGGGATAATCAAAGTTATGTTTAAAATTTTAATTTCTTCCTCCTTCTTTTTATTTAGGCCCTAAATCCCAGAAAAAGTTCAAGAGACTGATGTTGCACAGAATCAAATGGGAGGAACACAACAGTAAAAGAGATGGTAAGAATGACATGTGAGTCTTGTGCTAGCTGTCACATTTCTGTGCTTATTTCAAGGATACTGAACTCTTTATCATTGATTCTTGAATTAGACCCAGATGGTGATGATGATACAAAGAGGAACAACAAGTGCTGGTTGATTTGGGAGGTGAGCGTTGACACAACCTGCCTTCTGCCGCAGGCTCGTCTTGTTGCTGAATACACATTAAAATGGATTTGGATCATTTAGTTTTGTTTGTATTCTCACTTGAAGTCTGATGATGCCTCTCGGTTCTCCAGGGCACAGCCAAAGAGCGTAGTTTTGGGGAGATGAAGTTCAAGCAGTGCCCCACAGAGAGCATGGCCCGAGAACACTTCAAGAAACACGGCACAGAACACTACTGGGATCTTGCGCTCAGCATGAGTGTGTTGGATGGCACAGAGGACTGAAACTTGCCTGGAGAACATGTGGTTTGAGTCAGTGTCCCATCCTGCAAGCTCAGAGCCAGTTGGTCCTGACTGCTGACTGGCTGCCTTCAACTGGGGTGGTGCAGCCAGACTTGATCAAGAGACTTGAACATAGAAATTGAGGAACAATAAACCTGTGTGGATGTTTATTGTGAGAATGTGTGACAGATGGGTGTGTGTGTGTGTGTGTGTGTAAGACAAATGTGTATGCCTGCAATCAATACTCATCTCTTTGGTGGTAGCCCATTGTGTTATCTGTTATTCAATACAATGTGACAGATTGCACTATGAGATATAAATCACTCACCCAAGGCTTTATGTAACGATGGAAATGGAGATTATGTTCTGAGTTAACTTTTTTTTGTGAAATCCCCATGTACGCTGATAATAAAAATCTCTGTTTGAGTGAACAGTTAATAAAAAAAACACCCCATCAGTGAATAATTGCATTCCTATTGTGTTAAATAAATCCACTACAGTCCAGTAAACCTAGAAGGAATGTAGTTAGACAGCATTGTTATAAGACTTACTGACATTGCAGTTACTATTGGCAGAATATAAAGTTCCAAATCCATATTTCTTTTTTCTTCGGGAAGAACGAGCAAATTTTTGACTCACCTGTAGTTATTGTTACAGTCGCAGCCTTAAATAAAATTTGACCGACTTATGTCCGTTTTTTTCTTTATTTTACTGGACTTCCCTAATTAATGTGCGCAAATATAATAAATCAACTAAAAGCCATGTTGTTTTATTCTGTTGTGTATAGTGACTTGTTTATAAATACAGTTGCGTCGTAACTATTAAGTAAAGTATGGGGGGCGTGTTTCTTGTTGTCTTCATTGGGGTAATTTAGCTCCTTCAGTATCATAAGCGAGCGATCAGCAGAGAGAGCAGGAAAGATGGCGGCCGGTTCTGGGGCTGCAAGCGGCCATGGAGCTCGTAGCTCCAATCCTGCACTTGAGGCGTCTTTGGACCGGCGGTTTCAAGGAGTATCCAACACTATGGAGTCAATACAGGGACTTTCAGCTTGGTGCATTGAAAATAAAAAGCACCACGGCCTTATCGTTCGCTACTGGATGAAGTGGCTCAAGAAATGTGAGTAGCAGCTCGCCACTTAGCCCAACTCGCTAGCTAGCTAGCTTTAGCTAATTCAAGTGCATTTTGTGTTGGCTATGATCAGCTCGCAAAAATCAGCGGTAGCTCCTTGTGATAGTTTGCCCGAAGTTGACTGCAATTCTGCACATCACAGAACAATGCAGATGAATTTCTGAAGTGAATTTCAATTTTTTAATGCACTGTTATCACTCCTTGAAACTAGCCGCTAGTAGTAGCTAAGCTAAGGCTAACGGTTCGCTGCTCGTGACGGTTTCACTGTTTACAGTTGGGCCTCATGTTTGACCGATTCTGCCCTTTCACGAAGAATTTAGTCGCAGTTAGACTCTATAATTATAACGTATGTTGACTATGCAGGTTTGCACATTAAAGCATATGAGCTTTTCCTGTTTAAAACCAAAGCAGGGGTTTTATATGTTTCATGTGTGTTAGTGAAGCATCAAAAGCAGACAGTGTCACCATAGAGCCCGTTGAAATTAGTGTTACTGGAGTCTGACAAGTGTTTGGCCTCATTTCTGTTTCAGGCTGGCTATTTAGTCCTTTAGCAATTTGTTTAGCTTTACGCTGGAATTGGTAGTTGGTTTGCATATTGTTAATAGTTTCTATGTTATTAATATTTTACTGTTATATTATAGACATTCTACAACGTAGCACTTCGACCCCATCTTACACAAGTGTCAACAAATTTCCTCCATGTAGCTCAGTCTGCTGCGGTGTTAATTATTAAGAAGTTCAATTTTAGGTTAGGGTTTAAGATGTAAATCCAAGAGTAAAATGTAATGAAAGATTCCTTTTCGTAATTTTCGTAACACTTGTGCAACATCTAACTACATTAATATGCAAGTAGCCATAATTGGCATTGTGAAATATAAGTTGTGTATGGGAAAAGTTATGAAATTGAAGTATCACGTTTTTATTGTGCTCTTAGACAGACATGAAACCATGTTTTCAGTTTATTAAATATGTCACCACTTGGTTGTTCTGTCAAACCACAGGTCACTTGTTTGTTGCTTTTGGTCTCATCACCTCTAAGAATCTGACTTTTTAAATGAATAATATTTCTGATGTTCTTCTAAATGTGCATTGTCTCTTTCTTAACACCATTTCTATAAATCAAGAATCAGGTTTCTAAAACCTAGAGTGAGGTACATTTACAGATCTTATCAGCCTCTCATCAGAGTGTGAATGCTGCATAGTTTGTGCTCACTGATGTCGGTGACTGCAGGAATAAATGTTTTGGATGTGGAATATTATCATTTGAGCTTTTAATACTATGGAAATTGGCAGAGTTCTTAAGCTAGATGAGAATTTTGTCTCTTGGTTGGTAACTTTTTTTAGTGTATAATGGGATTATCAAGACAGGCCTACCAATAGGAATGATTTTTTTTTTTCTATACTGTGGAGGTTTGAGGGGGTCACATGAACAATCTTCTTTGTATTTACATATTACCGTGGCAGGTTTTAAAAAGGTCATTGGATTTTGCTTTTATGAACATTGGAATGTTAATTTGTATGGAAGCCAGTGTGTATGTGTATTTGTAAAACAGTGTGATCATAACATCTCGTAGTATAATTCAGACAGTAAATTTTTCAGCATTGAAGTGTTGATTGATTGTTAGCCAATCTTAACCCAAACTAAACATATAACTGTGAAAAGAAATAAGTACAAATGGTGAAAACCAAAGACATAATCCACCATCATGCAATTATCAGTATTCTTTTTTTCCTGAAAAATGAGGAGTTTCTTCTACAGAATTTTGCTGTTAAAATATGAGAAAATATATTTTGTCAGCATTTGCTTTATAGATCTGCCATATCTTTTATATGTCTTGGCCTTAAATTGATGGATTTGCATTATTTATTAGGAGTTTCTTGTCAAACCACCATTGTCTCAGGCAAATCATCATGTAGGCATTTTTTAATGCCCCCCACATCACTGCCCACAGAGCAATGAACGATAAAAGCTTATGCTGACAGCACACGGTGAACTGCTGCGTGCTGCCTGAGCCATTGTTTCATAGAGCAGTGCCAGCTATGCAAAAGGCAATCTACCAATCATTTATTGCTGGTTAGGCTATGAATTGTGTCCTTGTATTTTTTTTTTTTTTTTTTTTTAAAAAGAAATACGTAAAGGGACGACATTATGAGAAAAGACATTCCATTCTAACTAAGTGTTAGAACAAACATTAGGCCCATTAGTTTGCCTGAGTATTGGTACGATGTGTCATGTCATCTTCTATTTAATTTCAGTTAGCCATTATTTATAAATGGTAGCACATTGGAGAAAATAGATGAATAAGCTCTTTTATGATGAAAAAGCACACAAAAGCTCTTCAGGAGTGTCAGAATCTGTCTAAATACTCCAGTAGCAGTTTATCTTCTAGCACCATTGCCAACATGCTGTTCCTGGGATATTTGTAGCATAAGTTCTGTTTACTGGAGCTGTAGTCTCAGTATTAGTGCTTGGTGAATTAACTTGCGTAGTTCATTACATTTGTGTTAAATGTGTTTCAGTGTTAGTTGTCTAATGTTATTTATGTGAATATGACAGTTTTCATGTGCCGTGCATTTTAGCACAGTGTTATGTTTTAGGGTACGATGAACCAGTATAATACATATACTCATACCTACAAAAATTATCAGGATATTTAGAATTGGAGTTTGACATTTTAATGGCATTTCTGTTTGTTATTCTGAATCAATAAGGTGTGTACAATATCAAAATGGAGCAAACAAGTACTTTTGAAATAGGGGGAAAGTCTTCTGTGTTTGTGCCCAGTTTTAAATATGTCAAATTTATTTTGAAATTAAACTTCAGTAACTCATGTATTGATTTATTCTTTGAAAGCATTGGGTAAACACTATATTTAGCAGGACTCCAGACCGCAGCCATTTTTGGAGACAGTGCGACAAATTTTTACAACTAAGAACATTAGAGCAGCTTCCAAATATAGCCTGTGTTTCTTTATGCCTCTGCGTTGGTGATAGCCATAGCCTGAGGCATTCAGTTTTCAGATATTATTCTACATATATATATGTATAGTTATAATATTTTGCACAAACATCCCCCCCTAGACTCCTGGATGAACAGTTTGGAAATTGGTAGTCGAAGGTCATCATGACCTCACCACACATTTTAGTCATACCTAAAGAACCCATGTACTAATTACAACAAAGTCTCTCACAAATGTCTAATAGGATTAAAATGATGAAGTGAATGTCCTACAAAAAGACTTTTCTGGCCGGTATATGACAGCATGACTCAGGAGCAGAGGGGTAGAGTGTTACTATATTTCACATTTGTTCAGTACTGATACTTGATGACACTAATCTTGGGTGGCCACCTTAAAACTGTGCTGATTATATAGATCTGCTGTGCTGACGATGTGTGTGTGCACACTTTTTTATAATTTCTAACTTCATTGCAGCAACATCCAGCCCCCCTTTTAAAAAGTAATGGAAATGAATTTCCCTGAAAGTACTACTACTTCTTCTTCTACTGCAGCTTCCTTCTATTAAAATAATACACCGCATCATTATTTCTGCAAATCATATATTCATTATCAAAGCATTTATGAGTAATGACAATTAAGATGGAAAAAGTCATTTTGAACTCCGGAATGACATTCAAGCATTAAATTAAAGGAATATTCCATTTTTTGAGGGGAACATACATACATCTAATATAATCACACAAACCTGTGTTAGTTGGTGCTGCATAGTCTGTGGATATTTTTAAAATGAAAATGCTGGAGATTTGTTTGCTCTGCCTCGGTACTGGGTGCTGTGTACGGAATTAGGTTTAAGACTTCTGGCCAAATATTGTAATTTGAGATGTGTTTGGGTGTCATAACTGTCTTCGTATGAGCACGAGTGGGTGGTGTTGTTGTTGAGCATGGAATAGTTGTCTGTTGTTGAAGGCTCTCTAGATACTCGGAGGGCTTTAGCGCATGTCATATTATTTGAGGCATTATTTTGAATCTGGTGAGTCAGAAATCTGCCCAAGTATTTACTTGCTCCTATACAAATAGTTTTATTTATTAACAGTTATTAAATAACAACCAAGACCAAAGTCAACTGTCATGTTTAATCTCAAACCCATCTAAACTCAGAAAATGCAAACATTCGGTTGCACTTCAGCTCATAAATGTCTTTATTGGCCGATGTTGTTTCAGGAGTGCCCAAATGGACTGTGTGTGTGCAACTCTCAACAGAGATGGGGGAAAAAATGAGATGGCACACTACTTGGGTACTTCCTTCATTTGCACAGGGGGGAAAAAACATCTTTTACTAGATTTACTAGCCCAAGGTTGCATTTTACTTGTTGAGCCTGACTGTTGGTTAAAAAATAATTTAATACCAGTCCCCTTTTATTCTCCATTATAGTGGTCTCTGGATTTGTTGGAAACTGTGAAGAGCATATTTAGCTATTGTCAGTATGTGCTGATTGATGTATTTGATCTGTGTTAATAACTTTCTGAGATAATTGTAGGGACTGAGAACATTAATAAAAACTCCTGCAAGTGGGATATAATTGAATTCCACTGGTAGAAGCAGGGTACTGAAAATCGATCTATTTTGGGAATCAGTAGATGTCATTGTGTCCTTGTCAGTGTTGTATTTCCTTCTGAAATAGAAATGTATGTCTAATACTAAAGTGTATGTGATTATGAAAACAGATTTCTGGGTCTAGGAATTGTGTGATAGATATATTTGTTACACTGAATATATTGGTACACATTCAGATAATCATTTGTTGTTGTTGTTCTTATTATTATTGTTGTTATTATCATTATAAGAAAATTCTTGTCAGACGTTGCTTGAAAGAACACATTACAGTACACTATTGCAGTCAAAGAACAGATTAAATTACAAAACAAATTAACAAAACAGGATTGATATTGATATTGCCCTTGATATTGTAGAACAGTGATAGTACAAATATGTCCACAGCTGTTGTTATTATTATTTACAAAAACACATAAAATGTTGAGCAATAATGGAAACGTCTTTCTTAAATGAGTGTGACCTAGATGTGTACTGAGCAGAATGTTGTTCAGTTGATGTGATGTGTCATTGTTTCTGAATTAACTCAAATAAATTGTATCTTGTGAGTTATTCTCCAGCATTTACATTTATATTACACTATATTTGTTTTAAGCTAAAACTGGGATATAATAACAAAAAATGTACATTTAAGTTGGAAATCAGTTATTGGAATTTTTTAATCTACATCAGCCTCACAGTGCCAGTTCAGGTAGACAGTTTTAATTGAACGCCCAAGTCTGCAACCATTTCTTAAATTTGTGTCAAAGAAGAATTTATATTCTTGATCTTATCTTTTCTTCTTTGTCTGTTTTTTTTTCAGCTGATAACAATCATCGCTTGAATCTCTTTTACCTGGCTAATGATGTGATACAAAACTGCAAAAGAAAGAATGCAATTGTCTTTCGTTCGGCCTTCGCGGATGTCCTACCAAATGCTGCTCAGCTCATCAAGTGAGTACAGAGATTTTTCTTAAGCTTGAGTGTTGGACCACATTAAATGTCTCCCCTTTCTGCTGGGATTAAGATGTACCATTTTGTGTTGTCATTTTGCGTTATTGTCAGAGATGGGAAGGTCCGCAAGTCGGTGGAAAGGATTTTTTCAATTTGGGAAGAGAGGAGCGTATATCCCGATGAGGTCATCTCCCAGTTCAAAGCCAGCTTGAATAAAAAGGAAAAGGAGCGAGAGAAGCAGAAGGAAAAGGAAAAGGAAAAGGAAAAGGAGAAAGAAAAGGAGGCTCCGTTGGCAAATGGTCAGTTTGGTTCTTTTTATCTTTCCCCTGCAGTATGTATGTTAATCAAATACAAAAGTGAAATAACTTCCCAAAGAGGTAACCACATAATAGCTTAGTTCTTGTTATTTACAGTTGAAATTCTTGAAATTTTGGTTGTGTGTTGTTTAATTCATGTTTCACTTTTATTCTCCAGCCCTAACCAACACCAAAGCTTCCCTCAAGTCCAAGATTGTAGCAGAGTTTACAGTAAGTCTTCTTTAAAATTAGCATTGTCTTGCATTACTTTGTCTTACATGTTATGTTTAAATGTATCTAAAGTATTGTAAGTCCTGGGAACTCTAACCATTTGCTTCCTGGTTCTTTTCTAGCCCCAGTCCCTCTTTGAGCAGTTGTCGAGATATAAGCGAGCAATTGCAGAAGAGGAGTTCAGGGAGAAGCAGCTGGCAGCTCTCAGGGTGGACGTCTGTAGCACGGAGGCTCTTAAGAGACTTAAAGGTCAGATGTCACTGATCTTCTTTCTGCATCATCACGTGCAAATGGCCCCCTCAAATAAAATAAGTTATTTTATTTATGTTGTAAATTCTTCATGTTCAGAAACATTTCTATTCAGAGCTTTATTTTGGAATTAAAGGTTTGTTTCTGTTTTTTTTCCCCCCTCTTACTCCTCATCCTGAGTTTTGTTTCTTGTGTTTTTACCACTGCTGAAGTCACTGACAATGTTAATGGTAATGTTATTGGTCTAAGGTTCATTTAGCACAATAACACAATTTTCTCTTTGTATTTTACGAAGTTGCACAGGCTAGTCAGTGTTTAAGTATCTTTATTGTATCGCTTTAATGTTGGTAAATACTCGTTTCAGCAATTGGTCTGTTTGGAAATTATACTTGCTAAATGTTAAGCTAACTGGCTAGCCTAGATAACTTGCCCTGTATTACAGGGAACTAGAGCATTATGCACCACTACACTGATGATTCTGTGTTCTCTGACCGGAGCACTGTACTGGTCAGTTTTCCAGCAAGTGAGTTTCAGGGGTGCATCGCTATCATGTTATTCATCTAATTAATGTACACTAATTTCATTCAACTCCAGTCTTTACTACATGTTACTAGAAACTCTTCTGCTGGTACAGCCTGTGTAGTAAACCAAGGGGACATACAAACCTTGAAACCTTGTATTTAAACTTTTTTGGTCAATTGTGTTCTTTTCCAGACAAGGCAGAAGGGAACAAGTTTGCTAAGGACTTTGAGGACAGCAGTCTGAAACTGCAGGAGTTTGTCAGCTTCCTGGACAAAGAGTTGAAAACAGGGCCTCCTCTGCTTGAATCTTTGAGCAATGCAGACATTTTCTACGAGATGCAGTACAAGGAGGTTAAGATTGTGGCCAACGTGAGTGTTAGATCAAATGATGGCTTTGCTTTCTCTGCTTGTGAAATCTAAAGACAAAGAGAAGAGAAAATTATTAATTTATTTTACTAAGGGTAGTTTCTTTATTGAACAGAACATGAATTAAGAAAGTTCCACACTAGTCTGACTGCGAAGATACCATTTCTATGTTGATTCTAGAAAACAACATAAATTTTAGATGGAAGTTAATTAGAATCTATTTATCTTCCTGACGTCTCCCTTTTCGTTCTGTTTTTATAATTCTCTTAGGCATATAATGCTTTTGCCAACCGTGTGGCCAGTCTTAAGAGGAAATTGGATTCCCTCAAGTCCACTCTACCTGGACCTGAGGACTCTCCCATCCCCTCACCCTCTGAAGATGCCCCCTCTCCCACGGGCTCTGACTCACCCTTCCTGGGACTGGGAGCTGGCCAAGCCCAGTTTGATCCAGAGTTAGATGGCAAGGCCATGGATGAAGGAGAAGTACCCAGTGACAACAGAGACATGGAGGACATGGATATGTCTGATGAAGAGGCTGATGCTGCTGCAGCAGGGGGTTAGTGGCTATGGACCGTTGAAATGGGGATGATATTTGTGTTTTCCATACAGATCCATATTAGGCTGACCTGCTGTTGTGTTGTGATTTAAAAGTGTGTCAACTTTTTTAAAATTTTTCTTTTACTAGCAGAAGACAAGAAGGACAAGGCACCTGCTGTTGTTGTCAAGACTACAAAGTCAGATGCAGCATCAAAGCCTCCCACCACACCAACGAAAGCTTCCAAGACCAATTCTACTGCTGCTGCCACAGCCACCCCAGTTACGCCCACCTCAGCTACTGCTCAAAGCAAACCAAATGCCCCTCTGGGAGTCAGTTTGGAGAAGGTGGACCTGGGAAAGATTAGCTCTATTCTCAGCTCACTCACATCTGCTATGAAGAACACAGGTGTGTTCAGGGGGTTTGGGGAAGATAAGCGTAATAATGATCAAAACTACTGGCTTAACACTCAATGCAAAATATTTAATTATCACTGAAAATATGTTCACTTTGTTTGAGCCACAAGGAATTACAGATGTATTACCTGTCAGAACCTGAAACCTGTTTTGTCCATAATGTATAAAGGTAACTATAAATGGAAACATACAGTTAGTTCAGTTATCAAAATCCCCTCCAGACATGTTTTAAGATTCATGTAAGGTACTGTGAATATCAGTTTGTCTGGTTTTTCTACAAAAAACTTAAATTATCTGTTTAAATCCTTAAATGACATCTAATCCTCCTCCCTCGTTTAAATTCCAAAATCTTTGAATATGTTCGTAATTTCTCATTTTCATTGTGTAACTGCTGAACACAAGAGGTCTCTTGCTTCAGTGAAAAGTCTGTTCTTAGTGTGCGCACAGTGAAAGCTTCAGGTTTTCACATCATATTTGTAGCTTATAAGCTCATAAGCTGAATATTGGAATAGGATTTCTTTAAAATGAGACTTTCAGTGACCACAGGCATGGCAGGCTTAACACAGGCACAGACAGGCTTAATACTTTGATTAGACGAATGTGAAAACAGCCTTACGTTGTCAAACTCGACTTGTACATCATTCTGCACAGTGATGCTCAAACATTAACAACTTTAGGAACAAGGTGAAGAACACAGTTGAGACTGAAAAATAATAAAATACTAATGCAGTACATACCAAAAACAAAATATTGAGTTGATGCATAGAAAAGTCTAAATCTGACAATTGTTCAAGTAAAAACGAGAACAATAATTAGTTTATCTCTTTTCAGAATTTCTGGGATTTTCTGAGCCTCCCTTTAAACACATCCGTTTCTGTCTTTTAAATTTTTGTTAGCAGCTAGCCCTTCTCGGCCATCTCCAGGAACACCCACCACTCCTTCTGCCCAATCAGCAGCTTCCAAAGCAACTCCTTCAAGCCCTGCCCTGGCCAGCATCCTGTCACGTGTTGACATCACACCTGAAGGCATCCTAAATGCGCTGTCCAAAGCAAACACACCAGGTAAGACGCATATACTTTACACTTGGCTTGAACCTATAATAGAAAATGCCACTAAATTAAATAATTTTCTTTCTTTTTGCAGGTTTGTCCTCTCTCCTACAAAGTGTGACAAACACCTCCTCTGCTCCTGCCACCCGAACTTCTCCAGAGTCATCAGCAGTTAAAACCCTGCTCAGCCCAACAACCCCAAAAACAAAACCCACTTTTGGGAACAGCCTCAAACGAGACACACCTTTGAGAAACCGAGACTGGGAGAAAGAAAGACAGCTGTCCCCTCCACCACCGCCACCACCCCCTCCTCGTCCCTCAGCTCCCTCTGTTTCTCCCCCCAGCCTAGAATCAAAAATCAACAGTTTCCTGCAGGGTAATCCAGGCTTTAGTCTCGCTCTAGGTGATGTCAGCCCCGATGGGGTGGATGGGACCCCAGTGAGAGACGAGGCTGCTGGCACCCCCACCCAGGATGAAATCATGGACACACCAGGGAGTGTGCCAGAATCTCTAGGGTCAGCAGGAGGTCCTAACCTGTCACCCACAGCCTACCGCAGTGAACCCTGGGATGCTGTGATCACTCCATCGGGAAGCAGCAGCAATGGAGAGTTTGTGTGCTCTTCCTCCTCTTCCCGGTATGGAGGTGGAACAAACCACGGCACAAAATTAAAGGCCGATGAAGTGATAAATGTGAGGAAGCATATCTCCTCTTCCCCCAGCACTGACATGAAGGGTAAGAAAGATGGACAGAGCCAGTTAAGGATGATGGGAAACAACAGAGGGATTGGAGAAAGGAGACTCTCTGCAGGCTCTCGTAAGGCAAGCAGTAGCTCAGACAATGGAGGCCTGACTGGGAAAGCAGAGGACAAGGGTCAAGAGTCTCCAGCTGCAGGTACCAAGGAGGGCCAGTACCATCGTATAGAGACACTAGTGTCGCCCTGCACTGAAGGAGCACCTATCCAAACTCTAGGCTACTCTAACCGCCCACTCGCTGGAGAGCGCATTAAGACAGTAGAGAGCATCCGTGTGATTGGCCGAGGCTCTCGGCGAGAGGGAGGACCTGGGGGTCGTCCAGGAGCAGCGATGTGGTATGAAGAGGAAGAATACATGGAAGCTCCGCCTCCCTCACCCCATGCTGTCCCCCCTTCAATTAACAGTGGCCCAGGGGGCACTGAGGACATGACTCCCTCCATGCCTCCTCCTCCCCCACATCTCCTCCTCCCACATCTCCACCCTCCTCCCACCCATCCTCATTCACATCCTCCTCCCCAGGCTCAGTTCCAAATGCCCTACCACACGGAGAACATGCAGACTCCTCCTCCATCACTTCTGCACCAGCATCCTCCTCCTACATCCCCTTTCTTCGGCGTGCCTCCACCAATCCCTCGACCCCCTCCGCCTCCCATGCCACAGCGCCTTTCTCCTCCATCTACCCACCCCGCTGTACCCTCTGCAGTCATGGTAGGAGGAGTTTTGGTCCCTGTTGACCGCCCCCTTTCTCTCCCTCCCCCAGTCAGACCTGAAGGTGCTGATCGAAGTGGGGTGGGGCCCAGAGGAAGCAAAGTAGGCCCCCCACCCCTTATGTCGTCGTTGCTAGGTGAGCCCCCTAAGCTTCCTCGTCCTGGCACAGTTAAAGAGCCTTTTGTGCCCCGTCATGCGGCCCCTCTCCACCGGCCAGGTACCCCTGGCGTTCCTCTACCCTTACTAGGCAGAGTGAAGGAGCCCCTGAATCTACCTCTCCCATCCCCCTCTCCTTCTCCCACATCCTCCACAACCTCCCCCTCAACACCTAATTCCCCTGTAGTTGACTCTGTCCCCTCTCGCCTCACCCCTCAGTCTGCTGCCCCCCCTCTCCTCCAGCCCCCTGCTAGTCCTCCATCTCAGCCCCGCAACCAAACCTCCAACCCCGTTCCTCTCCTCAATTTGCCCAGCCCTCGACCACCGATCCTCTCACTTCCCATCCCGCAGAGACCCCTGCTGCGAGGCCGAACCCCCTCACAACAGCTTAACCGCGATCTTCCCATGGGGGGGTTTCGCGGGGGCAAACGGCCTGGTCCTCCATTTACAGGTGGTCCCTTCCATTCACAGAAGAGACCCTTTCTGCCCCCACGCTACTGAAGTGGTCATCTATGACATGCTGAACGAGAAGTGCAAGCGCCCTGCGCTGAAGCGTCGAGTGTGTGTTAGCCCTGCTGGTATGAGCCCAGATATCTTTACTCTGTTAATTAGCTTGAATTAAAACTGCTCTAGGTTGTGTGTAAATAGCTGATTAAATCTTCATGCTTCAGCTAGGCAGCCTGCCAATCATCTTACACTGTACAGTACAGCTATGAGGTTATCGGTTACATAGTGCAAAATGTTGTGTAACAAGCCTCGATTTATCACATTTTTCAGTCTCTCTCTCTCTCTCTCTGTGCACAGTAGATAAAAGTTTCTTTAGGTGTGGTGCAAGAGTGACATAAACTTAGGAAGAAAACACAGATGGTCCAAGCAGAAATGAAACTTCACCTTATTTAAAGCTGGCCTACCTGTGTGATAGTTGAGTTAGTTTACCTGAGATACAGCAGGAGAATGAAAGAGACAGGAGTGGGTCTCATAAGATAGAAGAGGAAAGAAGCTGAAAGCAGTAGTCTGACATTTTGGGAAATAAGCTTATTTGCTTTATTACCAAGAGTTGGATGAGAAGATCAATACTGGTTTTGTATCGCCACCAAATTCAAAGCTACAGCTGGCAGGCTGTTAGCTTAGAATTAAGACTGGAAATGGGGGAACAGCTAGCTCTGATCTGTCTGATGTTGGTTAGAAAAAACACCTCAAGCTCAGAAACCAATATGTTGTTGTGTGTTGCTTGTTTCATCCATACAAAAACTGTTAGAAATGACAAGTTGTAGTCATTCTGTACCATTATGTTTTATTGCTGGGGTTCATTGAGTCTCTGTTGGTTTCCTGGTAACCAGTAGTCAATATTCAAGAACAAGACTGCAGGACGTCACAGCTCTCAGCCCCAAAATGCAGGTTAATTTCGTCAACTTTAGACAGATCCAACCTAACTGTCTGTTCCCATTTCCAGTCTTTGTGATAAGCTAACAGTTTCCTGGCCCCAGCTTCACAATTAAAAGGCACATATGTCTAACATAAAGCAAGAAAGCCAATAACCGTAGTTCCCCAGATGCCAAACTATTCCTTAAAAACGTTTGATTGTAGTTTCCAAAGTAATCTCTTCTTCCATGAGTGTATGGGTGTGTGCTGTGTGTCCTTAAATGGTTTTTCCTCATTTGAAGTGATGAGATTTATGTTGCAGCTGAGGTTAACACTTTTTGCTATTTCCAGAGTACCTGCTGTAAATAATATTCTTCTCTTGCTGAATCTTTTTCACACATTAATCTCTCCCACTGTGTATCTCTAAGCTTGTAAATATAAAAACTGAGATGATACAGCTTATTTTTTCCCCCTCTTCAAGCTCTTGTTTCTGTTAATGAGGACAATGATCTTCACTCACGCACCCTGTCTTTACTGTGATTGAGGCCTTGGATAAGCTTTAGCTCCAGATGAATTTCTCTATGGTATATGTCGCACCTTTCTGTCCTCCTTTTGAAACCACCACACAGAAGAGGAGGGTGAAGATAATTCTGTGTTTTTTTTTTTATTTCCAACATAAATGTTTATCTGTGCGCGCTTCAAGTTAGATTGAGCCATGACGATGGGGGTTGGGGGGTAATTTCATCTTGAACCACTCTCTTGCTAGGCTTCAACATGTACTGACTTGAATAAAATCCAGAGTTTCAATTCAACTGGGGGGGGAGGTATTTTATTTGGTCACTATTTATCATGTGAATTGCGCTGTTGTAATTTATTTGCGCTATTCTGCCTGTCTTCAGAGAAATTGTTTTCATATATTTACACAGCTGCTGCCAGTTTTATATTGCATTAGCATTTAGCGCCTTTATTTTTGCGTTGTATTTTTCTACAAGACAGTTTGCAATTGTCCATTTGCAGCAGCACCCACAGATGGTATCGGGATGGGGTGGGGGGGATGAAAACATTTGAGCTAATTAAGATTGTTTTGAAAATGGTTTATTTAAATACTACAGTTGTTTAAAGCCCTTTCCTCTGTTTTGTTTCTTTGCTGATTTCATACTTTTGCCCTCAAGATCCTGTGCTTACCTTGTGCTCACATGGTTTTGTCCAGAATCACTCCTACACTTCTCAACACTTCTGGGGGTAAAAATGCTAATAATCCTTCCACTTGTACAGCAACTATTACCATAATGCTTCCCTCGGTTATACACTGATGTAGTTTACCCCAGCCGGTGAGAGGTGCATGTTGGGTGTTGCTGCTCAAAGCCTCCTGTGTTTGTCTGACCACGGAGTGTGTGTGTCTGTGTGTGTGTTGTCTCGTCTCCTGTGTTCATTATCAAGCAGAGTTGAAAGTTCGGTTCGTCTTGATAACATTGAGCTGCTGCAGAAGTTCCCGTATAACATTGTTGAATACATTGTAAAAATGTAACAACAAAAAGCATATTTGTCACTACAGTGTTCGCACCTCGTCAGAGTTCTGATGTTTTACTGAATGTTACAAGTCTGTTACCACCATTTGTAAACTGTGTATTTATCTCAGAGTTTCTCTGCAAAAACAGCTAAGTATCAACCCAAATCATTTTATGTGTTCGCATTGCATCAAGAGGAAGTTAGACTCACTGTTAAAACATCTTCCTTCTTCGTAAGCACCTACCATGTCGACTACTTAAAATAGCCCCTGTAAATATCCTCTGTTTTCTCTTCACCGCTGCTTTGACAGTACCAGTTGGAAATTACTGTTGGTCTGTGTACATTTGACAAGTTTAACTGCTCTTACAGATGTTCTCATCAATGATGCTATATCACTGGTGTTTGAGTGTCCAATCCTTTCTGGTGTGATGAACATGCACACATTATTGTCACAGTTCCCCTTCCTTTTTTTTTCCCCTTACACAAACCATATTGCAGAATCATAAGGATGACTTCACTTTCTAGTGCTTTGAATGAGTGCCTTGCATCCAGTTTCCTCACATATTTAGTAAATCTGTCATTTTGCTTGTCGTTGCACCAATTACTGTAAGCAGCTGGAGCTCAGTCTTAATTGTTTTCTGGGTTCCCTTTTTCTTCCTGCAAGGACTTTAGTTTTTACTTCATCACTTCTGTTAGAAGACTGATTGCTCCCCTTTTTTGGTTTTCATTGTTGCTAAACACTACAATACACCTGTTGTCGAAAAGTCATACTTTAGAAATGCAATTTAAAAAAAAAAATGTTACCATTAGTGATGTCAGCTTTCCACCTGACAATTTTATGGACCACATTTGCAGTTTTATCTCAATGCACTGACATCAAGACTGTTAAATTACCAATTGGATTAGCCATTACCTCAGTCACAACACTAATGCAAAGCTTCTTATACATATTGGTAGTTTCATCATTCAGTTAATACGATGCAAGGATCTTAACTAAATATGTTCATGTTTTGACACAATTTTTGAAGCTACACTTGTTCAAAGGGAAATGTTGCATTACGGCCTCTGTGCCGTTGCTCTAGAATTAAGAGTGAAAATTATCCTCTGTTAATATAGCCAAACTGTTTGAAAATTAATGCTTAAAAATTACTGATACACCACCCACAACATTAGCACAAACTCAGCACTCTACATGTGTGTTCTTTCTTTCCACCACATTTCACCATGAACAAAGTAGAGTAAATACTTAAGTTCGTCGTTTTTTGTTTTTTTTTTGTTTTTTTTTTATTTGTTTGGTTTTGTTTTTTTTGTTTTTTTTAATCCACACAGGGTTTATCAAGTAAAATATTCCAGATTTGATCAATTACTCAGCAGTTGTTCGGTGAAATGAAAGGTCCTTTTAAACTGTCTGAATGCACAGTATACGTACAAGTAGATGCTTAAATTAACATTGATGGTGGATTTCTTCACTTTGTAGAGGGGCCATATTTTTTTCACAAGGTGCTGTAGCTCCCCCAAGCGGATATTCAGTGGTACTACAGCTTTCAACGTCTGAAAGCCGACCACATCAAAGTCTCCATTTGGTACCCATGTTAACTGTAGTGCCGCTAATGGGGCTAATGTTTCAGAAAGTGTTGAAAGCCAACATATATTCTCGCCCCTGGTCAGAGTTAACGGAATTATTTTTTAGTTTTTTTTTTTTTAAACTTGGTTATAGCAGTCAGTTTGAAAGATACAGTAAAAATACCCAGCGATCATTTTATTCAGATTCAAAATTTAACTTTTCAATACCTATTACGTTGCATCTTTGTAGTAGTTTTCACGAGGTAGACTTAAAAAGGTCCCATATTTGAACAGCAGCAACAGTGAAGGTGGTTTCCATGCGGGGAAAAATATCTTTATTGTTTTAAGTTACGTTCTCTCGATGTAGTTACTGATCTGTCGGACATACTTCGGGCACAAAACCGATTGGCTTTAAATACAGCTCAGTTTACAGCAGATTGCTCTCAAGGCAAAGTGCGTAGCTCCACACTGGAGCACGTTGTCTGCTGTTCTGCCTGGTTTCCTGTCGTAATGCTGTAGGTGGGAGTCTGTGAAAGTGCTTTGGGTTGCACACCGGAGGATCAGTTAACTGCAGGCTCAGACCAGCTGATCTCCTGTGGTTATGGATGGGTTTGTGTTGTGCTTCATCTTTCGCCCGTTACCAAAGGATGACTTTTGTCATTTAAATTTTAGCATATTTTTTTTAATTCTGTCTGAAATACTTGCTCTGAATGTGCATGAGTGTAGGTGTTAATATCGGGATATTATTATTATTAGCCTTATTTCAACTCTGGATGCACCGTGTGTGCATCGTCTGTCTGTGCGGGCGCTCAGGTTTGGATGTTCGTGAGCGCGCACGCCCCTTCATAGCAGCGTCATGACGTCCCAGCTGCTGTCCAAGTCTGTGCTTCCGGTGTTATGGCCGCTTGCAGAGAAGGATGTCAATAATGTGGGGTTATTTGGGAATAAGCGCGTGAAGTTTAGGCAGCTGTGTTTCAGGATGGCGGTGACGCAGCTGCTTCGGCTGGTTGTCTGTCGGTTGGCAGTTCGAGCGACACTTGGCGCACACAGGAAGTACAGCCAGGTGCGCGATGTTGTTATTAGTGCTGTACAGTAACTACAGCTAACGTTAGCCACCGTTTGGCTACATTATGTGTACTGTTGGTGTTGAGAGCCGCAGCTGCTGTTTGTTACAAGTGGGCATCTGGTTGGTTTATGCTAACTAAACTACCTGTGTAATTAAGCGTTATTTCTGTAGTTTTAATGTGATATTTCCACTTAGGACATGGTTTGGCAGTTGGTTTTTGGGTAAATAGTATGTTTGTAGAGTGTATATATAGTACAACGTTTGGTCTAAAAAAAAAAATGAAGTAAAATATTTCCAATATTTTTGACTGAATAACTCTGACAATTCGGTTTAAATTGGGAATGGGTGGTAAAGCTAGTGACAGAGGCATTGCATTTATTTTTTCCTTTATTAGGTGTAACATTGATTTGTGGTATGACTTTACCATAATACAACCTTTAAGATGGAGAAGGATAAGACTTAAAACAATTTCAGTGTTGTTTTTTTTTTTTTTTTTGTTTTGGGTTTTTTTTAAATAATTTTTGCTTCATTCCAGCATTGATATTGGTATATGAGTGTAGTACACCCAGTCGTTTTTTTTTTGGGGGGGGGGGGCGTCCCAGCTGCTGCACAGTACTTAGCTTTTGCTAGAACAGGTTGAGAGAGGTGTCGATGTAACGTCATGGTCACTTTGGAGGTCTTTTTGAAATGCTTTGCTCTTCTGCCATCCTCTCTTATCTTCATCTGTCCGGTCTGGCTGCAGGTGTGCCCAGCTTTATCTGAGCGACTGCGAGTCTTTGAGACCCTCAGGGAAAAACAAAGCAGTAAGAAGAGAGCTGAAGCTGCAGGAACACCCCTCAGTATCCGTCTTGCTGATGGCCAGACAGTAAAGGGAGTTGCCGGTGTCACCACACCTCTTGTTGTTGCTCAGAGTGTCCGGTAAATACATAATGCATACAGAAATGCATTCTCTAATCGTGTTTGTATTTTGCTACAGCAATGTTACAGGGTTATTGCATTTCTTGCAGTGTGAAAGGAGCGCTGGTCAGTAAGGTGAATGGGGAGTTGTGGGAGCTTGGACGGCCCCTAGAGGGAGACTGTGAACTACAACTTCTGGGGTTTGACACAGCCGAGGGACGACAGGTAGTGCCACAAGTGGATCTTAATATTCTAAAAGTTAATGTTTTTTTTTTCTTCTTTAAATTGTCCTTCCTTATCTGAGGTCAAGGAAGAAAGTTTTATTAGAATGAAAAAATTACCAGGAAACTTACAAAATCACATAACATAGCCAGGTCTAACACTTTCAGACCATGTTTTAACTATTCAAAGGATGGTACTGTGCTTCCTCTGGAGGAGATGATGAAGGAGGCTGTGAAGATTACTTCAGTATTTCACTAATTCTCACTGAGTGGTTCTTCCTAATCCAAAAGGGACACTCAACCCAGTCGCTTTCCTCCTGTCTTTCTTAGGCAGCATGGAGGACAGGCGCATGTGTCCTGGCCGGAGTGTTACAGACGGCGTTTGGTGCCGAGGTGTGCAGAGAAGGGGCGTCAGAGCTTGGGCTTTACTGTGACCATCTGCTGGACAACAGGTGAGATATTCATATAACTGTATGACAGTACTGTAGGTGCACAAAAGGCCAGGGTTATTGTTTCATTTATTTATCATTGGTTCCTAGGCTTTGTTGTGCCTTAGGTGGCTTCTTTATGTTTATATCACCTGTGTTTGTTTTTCTCTTTTTTTTTTTCAAGTTTTATATTTCTGTGCTTAATCAGAAGTATTTTTTTGGTTTTTTTTTTTCCCCATTCTTGTCCATATAAAATTCTCTGCTACTATAATGATCCCTTTTCCTTTACAGGATCTTCACACACTACCTTACTGCTGCCAATTTTTGTGCTTGTAAAGTCTTACCAGAATCTGCCCTCCTCACATAGTTCCCTGTCCCTGAGTGATGTGGAGGAGAGATGTAAACGCACAGCCGCCCTCAAGCTTCCTCTGTCCAGAGTGGAGCTGAAAACAGAAGAGATTCAAGAGCTCTTCCAGGTCAGAGATACTAATGTCTTTGTAATAACAATTCATCATTTCTACAGCAGACATTTTGACTTGTCATGGAAGGAACAGCACAGGTGTGACATGCTGTTGTTATTGTGCTTTTCCTGCAATGGCATTTCATATGTCTGCCATGAAATTGATTGAAGCATATACCGTAATTTCCAGACTATTGACTATCCACTAAATTTAAAAAGAAAAAAAAACTTGTACATATATAGGCTGCAATTGTTTATAAGCCGCAGGTGTCCACGTTGTCAGTCTCTGTTTCATTGTCACTCACAGTGTCACTTTCATCTTGAGGCAAAATCAATAAATCAGCTGCATCATTGTTTAAGCCGCAAGCGTGTGAAAAAAGTAGCGAATTATAGTCTGGAAATTACGGTAATTAAAGGATGAAAAAGAGAATTACCACAGTGCGGGACTATTAGAATTCTTCAAGCTTGTTTAATGAATTCCATCCACTTCACTGGGCAAACCTGAAATGCAGTGCAATGAAATACAACAGCTCTGACACAAATTAAAGTTTTAGGAAGGTTGTACTTTTTTTTTTTTGTTGTTGTTGTCACTGTCAGAAAGCCAGTAATTCTACTTAATGTTTATTATCAAGGTAAAAGCGGCCAGAGTTGTACTGGAGTTTCTCGCTCCTCTCGTGTGTATAAATGGGGTTTACAAAACACCTTGGAATACAGTGCAGTTCATTTCAACACCACTGCCAACTTTAACATCAATAATAATAAACATGTAGTTGAATTTATGCCCCTGTGAAAGTGATAACATGTGAGTAGCAATGATATTACTCACTGTGCAGGAGTGGCTTCTGTGTCCCAACTGTGATATGAATCTTCTTTGTGTTTTGTGGGTGTACGTCTTGTAGAACAGTCAGCTGAGACTGCAGCTTGTTGAGGAACAGATGAATGGCCCCACCATCACAGTATACAGGCATGTATTAATACACACACACATTCGGTGTGGACTGAACCTCAAACAAAACATTAAGCCTGTTTGATCTTTTCTGTGTGACTCAGGTGTGGGGACAGCATAGCGGTCTGCAACGGCCCCCTCCTCCCACACACTGGCCTCCTCAAGGTCTTCAAGATGCTCCAGGTTTGTGTGTGTTTGTTTAACTGTCCTGTGCTTGCTTCTCTGTGGGTTTTGTTCTCTTTCTGTTCTTCCTTCTTGTTTACTTGAATTTTTATTGCTCCCAAACACCATTTCATCTATCATAGCTCCACCTTCAATAATTTTTTTGTTTGTTTGTTTTTTTTAAAGCAATTTCAAACCAGTTTTTGTTTTGCACATAATAATCAAAGATGGCCAGTGAGTCTCGTCTAATCGCTTAATATGTTTTATTTGGAGCCATTTGGCAGCGTCTGTTCTGTGGGACACATGCTGGGTGAATGGAATTTCCCTCGTCTTTATTGATCCAGGGAGAGGGAGGAGTTTCCATACTGGACTGTCACTGGGCACATTGGGATTCCATGGCAGCCAGGCTGGAAATATCAGCAGCAGGATGTTGTGTTTGTCGGAGGCCAGTTTCCTGTTCTCTGCCCTTACAAACACACTGCCATCCATCAGACGTGCTGTCACCCTTCCTCTTCTGACTGACCCTCACTCTCCCTTTCTTTTTCTTCTTTTTTTTTTTTTCCTCTCATTATTTTCTCCCTGCCCCTCTTCTCCCCAACCACTCAGCTATCGACCGTGACCCTGCCCGATCAGACAGAGTCGTCAGGTTTGATGCGTCTCTCAGGTGTGGCCTTTCCCGGAGAAAGGGACATGCACGAGTGGGAGAGGGAGCAGGAGGAGGCGAGGAGGAGGGACCACAGGCGCATCGGGATGGTAAAACAAAATTTAATTGAGAGAGGTGCATGAAATGAGATCAACTTAAAAAGTAAAAAAAAAAGCAGATGGTTAAAGAACTGTCTTCTGGCCATAAATGCCATGTGTAAATGTTTTTCCACAGGACCAGGAGCTTTTCTTCTTTAACGACGTGAGTCCAGGCAGTTGCTTTTTCCTGCCTAAAGGAGCCCACATCTACAACACCCTCACTGACTTCATTAAGGTAAACATAATCTGTGTGTGCCCAGTCACTGACTATGTGGCAACAGCCTGCAGTAATCTGATTGTAGACAAATAAATATTAGTTATACCAGTTGGTTTATAGAACTACTCCTTTCACATTACCACAGTTCAGCATCCAAAACAACTAGATGAACACCCGGCAAAGAATATTTTTACCAGCTAAAATGCATAATGAGTATGAATTTAGGGCGGCACGGTGGTGCAGTGGTTAGCACTGTCTCCTCATAGCAAGAGGGTTCCAGGTTTGAATCCTGGTCTGGGCCCTTCTATGTGGAGTTTGCATGTTCTCCCTGTGCCTGCGTGGGTTTACTCCGGGTACTCCGGCTTCCTCCCACAATACCAAAAAACATGCACATTAGGTTAATTGGCTGCTATAAATGTGTGTTGGCCCTGCGATTGACTGGTGACCAGTCCAGGGTGTCCCCTGCCTCTCACCCATAGTCAGCTGGGATAGGCTCCAGCTCCCCCGCGACCCTGACGGATAAGCGGTATAGAAATTGGATGGATGGAGTATGAATTTAGAATTAAAAAATCTTGCGGTTTTCTGATGACGATTGATGCTCTGATCTTTTTAACAGGATTTTTAAAAAATATTCCCACAGTATGTAGAAATGATTCCTTCATTTGGATAGAAATTAATTACACTCACGCACGCGTACATGTACATACATAAACATGATGGGAGGATGTTCATGTTCGTATCAACTGTCAGGATATTGCTCTTGTTAGCCTGCAGTTATTGCACTGCTGGGACTGTCTGACCCTGCCCTGCACTCACTGTCACACACATCCTTCCTTCCTTTTCCGACTTGAAGGGTGAATACCGAAGACGGGGCTTCACCGAGGTCGTGACACCAACTCTGTACAGCACGGCATTATGGGAACGGTCAGGCCACTGGGAGCACTACAGCGAGAACATGTTCACTGTGACATCCGAGGGCTCTCAGACCTACGCTCTCAAACCTATGAATTGTCCTGCCCACTGGTAAACACTCACTCGTATATGCACACACACACACACACACACACACACACACACACACACACCAGCACACTGTACTCTCAGTATACAGACTCTCCTCTCTTGTGTTAAGTCTCATGTTTGAGCAGCGCGTTCGCTCATGGAGGGAGCTTCCTCTGCGATGGGCCGACTTCGGGGCGCTGCATCGTAACGAGCTCTCTGGAGCGCTGGGTGGTCTCACTCGAGTTCGGAGATTCTGCCAGGACGATGCTCACATCTTCTGCACACCTGAGCAGGTACACAAAATGCATATGAACATGAATGCATTGTTTGTGCTTCAGATTTTCCTTTTTCCTGAACCATTGCATGCTCTTTAAGGTGCTGTAAGTGGTTTAGAAACTGAACGGTACACATGTTGAACCATATTACGGTGATTAGATGGGCAGTGCAAATGAGACATTCCTGAGACATTCCGGGAGGCCTCAGCCTGGATGAATGAAGGTCTTTGTCCTGTTCAAACATTACACCTCCATATGTGCATCTCTGTGGCTGCACAGTCTGTGTAATCCTGATCCCATACGTGGACCCTGGAACCTTCCCATGATGCTGATAAAGTTCCTCCAGACCTTCTGCTGACCTCCTGTTAATTCACAGATTAGAGTCACATGATTATCCTCACCCCGTTATCTTCTGAAATACTAATTCAGTCTCCGGAGGTGTCTTAGCTTAACAGTAAATACATATGCATATCTTTTTCCTGCCTTGGTTGGAATTCAGACTCTCCTTGCTTAGTCTCATTATTTGCATTATTGTGTCCACTTGCTGCCCTTGTCTTCAACTTCATGTTATCTGTCCAGCTGGAAGAAGAGATTGTGGCCTGTTTGGACTTTGTGAGGCATGTGTATCAAGTGTTTGGGTTTTCCTTCCACTGCCTCCTGTCTACACGTCCTACACCGTGTCTAGGGGAGCCTGAGCAGTGGGATAATGCTGAGCAGGTAAACACTCTTCATCATGTTGTGGTATGCAAGGCCCAGCTGTTCAGCTGCACTGCAAGCTGGATCCAGTTAATCACAGCTATAGAAAAGTAAATCTTCTTTAATAATGTAATAATATCCACTTAATAAGTCAGACATGTGAGTGATTCTCTCTGATAGACACCAGCCCTGTGCTCAGCTGCTGGGTAGATGTATAGCTCTAATTCCCTGTGGATGCATTTTTAAATGGGCACCACCGCAGTTTAAGCTGATTCAGTTGAGTGTAATTGCACATTATGGTCCCAGGCTCCCACAGCTCTCACACACACACACACACACACACACACACACACAGAGAGAGAGAGAGAGAGAAAGGCCAGCATTGTAACTATGATGTGCATTAAAGTGCTAATGTTATCTGCTACACCTGTTTACGCACTGTACTCCATGCTGTGTGTGTGTGTGAGAGAGTAGCAGTTAGAGAGGAGTCTGCAGCAGTTTGGTGAACGGTGGGAGGTGAACCCGGGAGACGGAGCCTTCTATGGACCAAAGGTCAGTTGGAAGGGCAACATGCACTAAAGGAAACCCGAGTGTTTCTTTAAGTATCTGTTAACAGCATCCAAAACACGTCGGGTCTTCCACTCACTTCGTTCACTTTCATTGAGTTGTTTAAGCTAAACTCCACTTTAAAGGAATAGATTGGCAGTTTGGGAAACACACTTATTCTCTTCTGGTGGAGAATTGGATAAGAAGGTCAAAACAAATCTCAAATGTCTGTATGTTAAATATGAAGCTGCGGCCTGCAGCCTGTTTGCTTATCGTAGGCCGGAGACTGGGAACGAGAAAACAGCTAGCCTGGCTCTGTCCAAAGATTTAAAAAAAATCAGCCTACCAGTGCTCCGAAAGCTCCCTGATTAACACGTTTTATCTTGTTTGTTTAATCGGTACAAAAACCAAAATGTAAAAACAACTGTGGTGTGTGCCAGATTATTTCTCGTCAGAGAGCAGTGACTTCCTGAAGTCTTTGCTGGTAGATTGGCAGGTTCAGTGACCCAACAAAATATAAATGGGAATTAACATGTTAATTCATGAGCTTTGGAGCTGTTGGTAGATGGATTCTGTCACCTTTGGACGGCGCCACTCTAGCAGTTTCTAGTCTTAATGCTACCCTGAGCTCAGCTGCTGGCTGTAGCTCCATACACACACTATAATATATATATAAATATATATATATATACTGTTAAAGTAGTGTGTACATTTGATGATTCACAGTTGACACAGACATCTCTGACTTTTTGAGCACTAAATGATAGGGTTCACACTGTCCAGTTCCATAGGGACAGCAATAAAAACAGAAATGTTGAAGTAAAAAGTGGCTTAACCTTAGAATGACCTTGGCTTTCTTTGAGGAGGTTCAGTTTTCACTTTTACACAAGCAAGAAGTCAGTAAACATCAAGCGAAAGTCATCTTCAGACCCATGTTGCATGATGGCGCTAATGTGGAGGCACAGAGAGGGTGGAGGTGGGTCCAGTCAGGGTGGGGTTAGATACACACCATCACACTCCACCAAACATCAAACATTCCTCACAGCCATCTTGGTGGGGCGTGTTGCCACAATTAGCCAGATCAGCTTCACTTGGACACGCATTCCTTTGTAACCATTCCTGTCCACAGGCATGCCGATTGTCCCCAGCAGCCTGCGAAGTCAGAGCTCTTATCTCAGATTTGTAGATTTTGGCTGCAACAGGTTAAGGGAAGTGTAATGCTAACACACTCTGACACGTTTCATTACAGATTGACATCCAGATCAAAGACGCCATTGGCAGACAGCATCAGTGTGCCACAATCCAGTTGGATTTCCAGCTGCCAATCAGATTTGACCTTCAGTACGTTGGGTGAGTCTGAAATTTCTGTTTGGCTCTCAGACTTTCAAACATGCAGGCATCTGTTGTGATGTGAATTTGGACGTTGCCACATGCGTTCTGTGTGTATGTATCTCTCCTTTTTGAACCTTTCTCTCAGGCGAGACGGGCAGTTGCACAGGCCGGTGATGATCCACAGAGCGGTGCTGGGATCACTGGAGAGAATGATCGCTATACTGGCTGAAAACTTTGGAGGGAAATGGTGAGAAGATGTTAATAATAACCACATGGACTTAGAAGAATTTTATTAGGCTTCTGTGATACAACAGTTGTACCCTAACCCATCAACTCTTTGTACTTCACCCAGGCCACTGTGGTTGTCTCCAGCGCAGGTCATGGTAATTCCTGTAGGGGGCAACAGTGAGTCATATGGCAGACAGGTCAGTCTGTGATGATTTCCTTTGTTGTACATCAGTGGCCCAAGTCTGCTTTCTTTCTACCCTTTTTTTTTCTTTCTGTCATTATTAGTTTGCTGTTGATGCAAGAAGCTCATTGCAGATACAATCTTAAAAGAAATGCCTCTCTTCTTTTAAGGTGGTCCAGCAGTTCCGTGAAGCTGGCTTCATGGTTGATTTGAATGACGATCAGGGAGCAACCTTAAATAAGAAGATTCGCTCTGCTCAGCTGGCCCAGTACAACTACATATTTGGTAAAAAAATGAATAACGGCTTGAAAACTGTGGGTATTTACTGTAGTAAGGTTAAGTTCATGACACAAACTTAAACTGACTGTTATTGTGTGTTTGTCCAGTGGTGGGGGATAAGGAGAGCGAGAGTGCAACAGTGAATGTGAGGAGCAGAGGGGGTAAACAGCTGGGGAGGAGGCCAACAGAGGAGGTGATGATATCTCTCACACAGCTACGAGACACCAGGAGTAACCTGGATGAGTTTTGAGTTTAAAAAAAACAAACAACAAAAAATCCTGGAAATAATGAGTCACTGATGTATTTCATGTTTTTTGTTTTGCATGGGCTCAAGCTGTTATTCCGAAGTGGTGGCTGCTGAAATTTGTAATAAAAGTATTTTAAAAATTGTTTCTCAGCTTGTTGATTTGTCCACGAATGGCATTCGCTGATAAATCCCCAAAACTACAGAGAAGAGATTTGAGGCTATTTTGAGATCACTATCAGACTGACATCAGCATTACTCAGCCACAATTGCAGCTTGTTTGCTAAAACCATTAAATATGCAAACCTCCCACTTACGTAAGACTGTGTCAAGATATCGGAATAGAAAACCAGGCATACCTTTAAAAGAGTGGAAGGAAGGGAGGACACGGAGAGGGATTTGACTAAAATAGGAGAGGGAGCAGCAGTGTCAGGGCTGTGTGTTTTCATGTGTGTTTAGTGGAAACAGCCAAGTCAAGGTAAAGGCCAAAAGGATTGGACGTTTTTCCTTTTTAATTGAGAGGGGGCAGCAGAACGGAAAAGGCATCAGTCACAACAGTGACACGGAGGGCGAGAGAGGTGTCGGCTCAGAGAGAATAAACTGAATCGACTGGACAAAACCGACTGCTTCAACGAGGCTGATTGTGAGTTTAGTTCATCTGGAGAATGATTAGTGGGCCAGAGGGGAAAGGTGAGGCAGGTTCACGATGAGGCCTCTGCTGTAAGCCGGACACAGGACATCTCAGACTGAAAAAAAAAAACCTCATATTGGACTAAAACATCGAAGACAAACCCTCCGATGTAAAGGTGCGCGTATGGAGAGAAAATGCCACTAAACCAAAGCCATCCAATAGTTACTTCAGTCTGGATCAAAGTTTTGGTCTGAGCAAATGAGCCAGGCTACCAGCAGCAGCAGCATCTCTGACGAGAAAGTGTCTTATAATCCACACATTTCATGCGTAACGGTTGTTCACTCTGGGATGATGTGGAGTGATTTTGGAAAGAGACACTAGTGTTGCTCATAACACAACTGCATACAGGCACAATTAAACATCTGCACAGCAAGATATAACAAGGGGGAAGAAAAGATGCTTTTGTAATTTGTGTGAAGTAGCCCTTTAAGACTACTCCCCCACCTCTTCCTGATTTATTCTTGATATCGTACCATAGTAGTATTTATAGTAATCCTTGTTGCAAGGAGCCTGTGCTTTTGCTCGGCTGTAGGTTTTGTGCAAAACGACAAGACAAAACACAGCACAGACAACCGGCACTGCACGTTAGTTTGGTCGTGAAGGCACAGACCGTTAGCGCCAGTAAACAGTGAAATCTTTACTTCATAGATAACAGTATCAGTCTCCCTTTGGCTTTCCCACTTTCAGCCCTATTATCACACACACACACACACACACACACACACAAAGCATTCCTTCATTCAATCTGTGGAGTCGCACAGAGTTCATAGGAAATTATTTTTTTAGCTAAAGCTAAGCTGCTGTGGGGGCAGTAAACAGTCTGTAGTGAGACAATATGTGTGTGTTCAGTCATGGAGGCACTGATGGGTATCAGGAGTAGTGTAATATAAGAGAGAAGTCTTCATGGGAAGACCATAAAAACCTGTCAATCTACTAAAAAGGACCCGGAAACAGCTCAGTCAGCTTCTTCTTCTAAAAAAAAAAAAAAACGGGCAGCCGTGGCCTAGAGGTTGGAGAAGCGGCTTGTGATTGGAGGGTCACCGGTTCGATTCCCCCACCGGACGGGCAGGAAAAATGTGGGTGTGGTGGAGTGATTAATGCGAAAAATGCTCCCCCCCTCCATTAGCCGGCTGATGTGCCCTTGAGCAAGGCACTTAACCCCCCAATATGCTCCCCAGGCGCTTGATGCTGCCCACTGCTCCTGTGTGTGTTTCGCTGCATGTAATTTGCTGGGTGTTGCATGTGTGTTCAACTAAGGATGGGTCAAATGCAGAAGACGAATTCAGTGTGTGTATGTAAAAATATATATGCTGCCAATAAAGCTGATTCTTCTTCTTCTTATTGCGAGTCATGGGGTTCTGCACAGCTGTACTGCCCTGCTGCAAGAGTTATTTCACATTAAAAATTTCTGGATTTGCTGATTTTTCTCTCTCTGTGGTCTCCTCGCTGGTTTTCAAATGATGCCACATGTTGATGTGGCTTCTTTTTTTTTTTTTGGTCAGAGTCAATGAGGGCCGCCATTAATGATGATTTACATATCAGATAAATTAATCTGCAGGGTATTTTCCTGATTACTCTGTCTATAAAATTCAGAAAATAGAGGAAAATGCCAAAGTAAAATTTTCTCTTTATGACAAAGAAAAGCATCAAATTGTCCCTTTTGAGAAGCTTTAACCAGCAAATGTTTGGCATCTTTGTTTTAAAGAATATGACAGTAGTTGCTGTCAGATGACCAATCAGTTAATTGACTAATCATTGCTGCTCTGATCAAACCCGATGAAGCAGATTCATTGACTTTCTGAGTGTCAAACACAAATGTCTTCAAATGTTTTTTAAGCCATATCTACTTTAAAGAGAAGTACTAAAGAATTCAAGTCTTGTAAACCGCTGTGACATTGACAGCAGAAAATTGGGTAGAAAAATTATTTCCCAAGAGAAAAAGAATTTTGGGAACCCAGCAGAGGCTTTAAAGTAACAGATTTTGAAATCACTATTGTCCCTGAAGTCCAGTTTTCCTGGAGGGAGGCTGGGAGTCGGGGTGACGGTGACCCAAGCAGAGAGGCCAAGCCAAACAGGCTGCTCTGCATTGTTCTCCTGCTATCACTGAGAAACTGTCAGCCTGACGGATTGAAAGCTCAACCTCCCAAAATAGGCCCTGGGAGGCCGGACTGCCTTTTCCTTCTACCCTGTTATAAATAACCCATGTGTGTGTGTGTGTGTGTGTGTGTGTGTGTGTGTGTGTTTTAGGGCAGGGGAAAGAAAGAAGAGGGTGCATGAGCAGAGGCAGAGAGAGAAATGTGATCACTGCCAAGGTGGCCTTAGAAAGTGAAGCCACTGAAAACAATAACAGGAGGTCTGTGGGGCTCTGAGCCAAACAGTGACAGGGACCGAGAAGGACCCTCCGCTGACCTCTTCTGAACACACACACACACACACACACACACACACACACACACACTGATTTGGACTCTTTAACATGCTTGCACTCATAGTACGCTCCAGTATTCAGGCTGCACGCGACCATGCCTTTGTGTGCTGCAGTCAGTAATGTTTGTATAGGGGCTTGTAAATTACCACCTGAGGGAATATCATTAGATCATCTGGACTGTTTACTCGGTTCAACAGGTGTGCGGGGGGGGTAAATGTTTTTCATGCAAATATATGACAGCAGTGCAAGCACAGGCACACACAAAGAGACACAGTTCTGTGTAGCTGGGTGGAGAGTCATTTGTTTGTTTACAGTGCCGAGCAACAATCAGACAAAAAAAAAACCCCAATTCAGTCTTTTAAATGTAAAATGGCGGAATAAAGTTGTCAGAAGACTCTCTACTTCGATCCCAAAACCTCAGGCCACCCGCGCTGCCTGGCTCGGCTCTTATTCCCTCTCGCAAACCCCCTCACCGTCTCTCCTTTCCTTTCCCTTCCCTCTCACTCGTCTGGGTCCAGCAGCTCTGCTCAGCTCTGCCCCAGCTTTCAGTTTATACAAAGAGTTTTTTGGGCATGCTGCTCCTTATTTGATCTGGCTGCACTCTCAACCCGTCAGACCGTCTCCACTTCTAATCCGCCAGCGTGCAGTTTACACACCTTTGATTTAAACTTGCGCTTGCACTTGGCTTTAGACGATTTTAAAGGCGATGCTCCTGCGTTCCCGCACTCACGCTGAGCTGGTTACCGTGCCAGGACGGGGGGGAAGTCACACTGACAAAGACACAGAGATAACTCATAACTCAGCACAGTAGTGTACAGTCTCGTCCTGGCTTCAGTCTGCTCCCAAGTATGTCTGCTATGCTCAACACACTGCTGACCTGATTTCCTATCCCGCTCTCATCAGAGTGGGATACCTAGAGAGACGAGAGAGCAGACAGAGGCCAGAGAGGGAAGAGGGAGAACCAAGAGCCTCAGTGTCAAAAAGGCCTTCGGTTTATTGTTTCAGCCAACCTGCTGAACTGCTCTGAGGAGGGTGGAGTTTATGGGTTCAGGGGAGGGTCAGAGGTCATGTTGACTCTCGGGCCAGTTTAGTAGGCGAGGAGAATAAACCAAACCTCTCTGTCAATTTACAAATATTTACAGTTGCCATTCTCCTCCCACAGCAACTCACTGTAAAAACGAGGAGAGAAGAAAAGTAAGGATCGGGAGGCAAGCATCAGTTTTGAATTTGCTTGCGATTTGTGCCAACTCATGTGGAAGACGCCCATGCTCTGATATCCCATACGGCTGCTTTTGATTTTTATTATTTATTTAATTTTTTAAATCTTGCAGGACTCAAACCAAGACAGACTCACAAACTCATGCGGATGTAAATTAAAATCTGACTGAAAACGTGATGGTGGGACTTCCAAGATGCAAATTAGCTCTTTAATCCTGACAACTTATAGCTGCAAACTGCGTTATGTAACATTTAGGATGTGAGGGAAGTCCATATTATGCAATAAATATGAGAGTGCTTACAAACCAGAAGTTATTTAGAGGAAATAATTACTGTATAAATTCAATTCAGGTTTGTTTTTGGAATAAAGTTTCGTCTGTTGATCAAACGATTGCTTTCTTTTCCAACTCTACTGTAGCTGTAATTAAAGCTTTCATTCAGAAATTCAGCCCTGCGTGATCCACTGTGGGCGTATCACATCCAGTGTGCTCCTCGCTCTCCTCATCTGAGCTCTGCAGGATCAAGTGCGGCCTTGGGGGAAAGAGAAGGAGGAGAAGCTGACCTCAGACTCTGACCTCGGGTTGTTTTCTGGATTCCTGCTTTTGGAGGGTTAGTGTAACTTAAACCTGGCCAGGGGAAGGACAGACAGGCCGGTCAGTTCATATAAGGCTGAAGAAAGGGGCCATGGCCAAATCCTTCACATAGATGTTTAAAATGTTTGAAATATTGTCTGGAGTTATCAAACTCAGTCCTTTCATTTCCGTCTCTGTATTTATTTCTTCTCAAATTCATTATATGTTTACTTGTTATTTCTACAAGTAAACGATTTTACAGAAAACCAAGTCAGCCAGCTGTTCGTGGTTGTATTTGTGCGTTTTTGTGAGCACAGAAAGCCTCACAACAGTGATTGTCCTTGCACGCATCTGGCATCTTTTAAATATTAAAAATGTTGTTGTATCCTACAACCTAAGATGTACTGTTTTCAGATGACAGCTGCATTACACACAGATGAGCAAGGAAACGAATTATTTTAAAGGGAAACTAACTAAATCTGATGGGCTTGTAAACATTAAAAGAATAGACATTTTGGGAAACACTCTTATTCCCTGTCTTGGTAAGATTTAGATGATAAGTTCAATACCACTCTCATCTCTCTGTTACATAGAAGCCCAGAGCCAGCAGCTGGTTAGATTAGCAGAGCGTAAAGATTGGAAACAGAGTTTGATTAATCCATCCAAAATGTTGTTTCAGGGTGAGTTATGTTGGTTTTGACAGACATGAGAGGGGAATCAATCTTCTTGTCTAACATCCATGAAGAAACGAGTATATTTCCCAAAATGTTGTCCATGTATAAAAATATATACAAAACTATTCCTTTAATTAGCTTTTCTTTTTCCTTTTTTTTCCTGTATGCATACTTGAGGTATATTTTTAGGGAGAATTGTTTCTATGGAGTTTGGATTACAATTCAGGCAAAGCAGGGCCCCAAATACCCAGGGGGGCCCTGTGCTCCCCAGATTCACCTTGTTTCATTTGTTATTTGGTAATTTGATTAAATGCAAATTTGTGTGGGAATATGCACTATTCAGGCACAGTATTAGCCGAACAGATCGGGGCCTCTCTCAGAGTCCCACATTATAACCCAGTCTTGCGTCTCTGTTGTGTAGAGATTTGGGCCCCTTCACGTGACGGTTGGGACTCGTGATGTATTTCTGCTCTGGATTGGGGTGCGGTAGTCTAATTTGGCTGGGATTTATATTTGCAGATGTAAATCGACAGAAATCGATTTACTTGATTGTTTTAAGCTAACGAAAATGAAGACAGAATAAAGTCACTTTAAGATGTTAAAGGGGCACTTCGCTGATTTTTTCCGGCTTTGGCGAATCTGCGACTTTTCCTCTGGCATCCCAGGCAGGGCATGTTTTTGAAGTGAAATGTCTTGACGGCTTTTAGATGGATTGCCATAAAATTTGGTACAGACACCGGTGGTTTCCAGTCTTTTCATCTAGCACCAGAAGCAGCTTGACATTTGTAGTTTAGAGTCAAATGTCTCTGCTGGATGAATGAATGGATTACCGTGGAATTTGTTGACATTCATGGTCTTTGTGAACTTTGGAGATCCCCTGACATAGTGCCATCATTATGTCAAAGTTAAAATTTGTCCAGTACTTTGGTTTATCCACGCCACAGTGTGGTTTCTCTTTACAGAGCTGCTAGCACGGCTGTAGGCTCAAAGTTTTGTCGGGGGTTAAAACAGAACTTAACGTATATACCTCAAAATTAGCACAGTAATCTAAAAGTAATGACAATGCATTACTGATGGCTCTCAGATCTGAGGTCACTGACCGAGATCTGCAGAAATGAACGGGACAGGAATTCATCATCATCAGCAGTTAATTGAAACGCAGCCTGTGATACAACACGCAACAGTTTATAACCAACCGACCATAAACATACCGAAGCACTTATTACCCAGCTGCGTCGTTCCGCTCTATCTCTTGTGGCCATGTGCTTCTTGTGCCAAACATGGCTGCCCTGTGCCGAACCATACCGTACATGCCTGTTCACACAGACATAAATCCCGTTGTTTGTTGTTGTTATGTGTACATATGTGGCCCGGTGGCTTCACTGAATGTGCAACAATTGGTCTTTGTGTGAATAATTGGAACAAGGTTATTTCAGCAGTTTTGTCAGCCAATTAGGGCCCCACTGAGTCGACCTCTCTCTCTCTCTCTCTCTCTCTCTCTCTCTCTCTCTCTCTCTCTCTCTCTCTCTCTCCCTCTCTCCCTCTCATGTCTCGCCAGTGACGACTGTAACTCCTCATTAGAGCACTCCACCCACTGATCCTCTTATCTTTTTCTTTTACCCTTTTTGGACCCTTCCTTCTTTTCCATTATGACCCAACCCCCCCCCACCAATCCACTCATCCACCCACCCCAGTCTCCTTCCACCACCTCCTCCCTTCAAGCTAAAATGTTTGTTGTGTAAAAGTATCTCTCTTGGTTCTCTCAGCC
This sequence comes from Scatophagus argus, assembly GCF_020382885.2. Taxonomy (NCBI): domain Eukaryota; kingdom Metazoa; phylum Chordata; class Actinopteri; family Scatophagidae; genus Scatophagus; species Scatophagus argus. The sequence continues at coordinate 15,942,332 of NC_058501.1, forward strand.
ACATCCAAACTACAGTGTAAAGATGTCAGTCGTTTTCTCCTCTGGCTCTCTGCGCCCTTTTCAGAGCACACACACACACACACACACACCACTTTGATCCGAGCCCTGGCACGGGATTGGTGGAATGGAGCAAATATTGACTCCATCTGAGCCAGACAAATCACCACCACCCCCCCTTCTGCGTTCTTTCTCTTTCACTCCCCTTTACACTTGCTCAGTTCCCGTCTAATCTGCCATTACCTCTTTCTCTCACATTCCCTTTCATGCCCTTTCTGCTGCTGCCTGTCTTTTTATTCCCTTTGTGTCCCCGTCCGTCAGTCTCCCTCTCTTCTCTGCTCGAGGCTTCTCAGGATGTCTGTACTGTTGGGTCAGGACTCTCTGTCTCTTCTCAGCTGAGTTAGGTGCTTTCGCAGAGATCAATCCATGCCTTTCTTTAGCTCAGTTTAAAGCCGCAGAAGGTCAAACTTCCTTTGCTGAATGCTGAATTACATGCTACTGCCTTAAGCCAGGAACATTTTTTTTTGTATCTGTGAGTCTTTAAACATGCACAGGCAAAGCAAGCATACTTGGATATAATGTTCATATATGCTGCACCAGGCTCCCACTCTGTTTCAACATAAATTTCAAAATAATGCTTCTGTATGCTTTCACTTTTTGGTGTTTGTTTTGCTGTCATGCTGATCTGACTCCAATGCTACTCGGTATGAGTGCATGTTTAATGCACTGCAGTACAGATGTGGATTCTGTGTGGCTGAGATGCTGCAGATGTAGAGACCAGCTCGAGTGGGAGCTATTGATTCCCCACAGGGCTAAAGCTGCAGTTAAGCTTCTGCAAAGATGCACACAGAGGAGGGTATTATTGTGAACAATACAACTATAGTTTGGCACACTCCTGCCAAATCCCAACAAAACGTTGCACAGACCCACGCGTCGAGCACACTCATTGGTCAATTGAAAGGTGTGTTTGAAGCACAGAAGAGAAAAGTAAGTACAAGTCTGAAAGTTACAGCTCATCCATGATTGCCTGGAGAAGCATGTTTCAGCCATAAGAACCTAAACAAACTGTACAAATTCAAACAAAATCATAATTTGACATCGTAATTGTAACCCTAAACCTCATCAGATTATGGCGCTGGACAAAAAAAGTTAAGGGATCACCAAAGTCATTAGGATTCATTCTTAGACAATCATGAATGTCTGTACCGAACTTTATACTATCTATCAAGTATATGTTGAGATCTTTTATCAGATTAGAAAAAACTTTGAGCTGCTGATGGCATTAGAGGAAGTCATTAGGATCCATCCTCTGGGCATCATGACAGCACATAAAATAGTTGTCTAGACATTTCAATAAAAACCAACAATGTCAAATTGCTGTCAGTGGACAATCACCAAAGTAGTTTAGCTTCATCCTCTGGAGACCATGAATGTTTCTAGAAAATTTTGTGGTAATGTTGTTGAAACATTTCAGTCTGGATTAAAGTAGTGGACTGACAGACAGACAGACAGACAGACAAACTGAATGCCGTGCCAAGATGGAAACACCTTTTCCTACCTCCCACACAAAGATGATTACATTCATCTTTGTTGAAGCATGTTTCAACTCCGACTGCTCTCTTTGTTTGTGAGTTTGAACTGAGCTCTTCTGTTATCATTACTGGAACAGTATTAGTTTGGTCTGAGAACAGTTAACCGCAGCCCTCGGGCAGAAGTCTACACTCGTCTCCTCTCTTTGGCCTTTTTAATTCAATCTGCCTCACTGCTGTTGTTATGGGAGGCAGCCTGCGGCGGTCCAGCTACCGAGTCCCGACCCTCTGCTGGTCTGAAGAAGCCTTGAGGCCTCATTAACTTTAACAGTTAACGGGTTGTGGGCCTACTGTGTCTTGGCCCGAGGCTGGGGTGTGTGTATGTTTTCTGGAGGCAGGGTGGGTGTGCATGCAAGAACTTTTTCGAGTGATATATCACTCCCACAGGGCCCCACTACTCTGATCTGCAGTGCCATTACTCAGATCAGCCAGCCGAGACAAACAACAGATCAGCTGCTACATGCAGACCTCCCCGGACACGTGCACACACACACACACGTACACACAAAAACATAACCACATCTGTATGTTGTGGTGACTAGTTGATATAGACATTTTGCTTATCGGGCTTGTGTGGTTGGTGGTGCGTGTTGGCTTGCCAACACGTAAGTTATTGCTTCTTGGCCGTTGAGAGAAAGAGAGATAGGGAAAGAGGGAGAAGAAAAAGACAGATAGAGAGAAAGAGGGAGGGAGGGAGGGGGGAAGGGAGGGAGCGGGGAGCAGGGGGCTATAAGTGGTCACGGACCACTAGTGGCCATGGCAATGACCTCTGGCTAATTGTTGTTACTGATAGACATGCTGCTTAGAAGTACAGAGATATCCATTTCAGCAACCACACACAAAACACACACACACACCCAAAGCTACACATGTGTATGTGCATGTGCATTAACCCCTGGAATTCACCCTCGTCACTGTTGGTATGCTTTTAACATTAGCTTTTTTATTTTGACAGATCAGATCGTAAGCCGGTGCTGTAATGTGGTTTAAGTCTCACAGCGGGCTTTGAAGTCGCTAATCTCCGTCACCATCGCTGCATCCATGTTAGGATGCCGGTCCAAGAAAAGCAGCAGGCTGGCCCTGGGACATCTCAAGCCCTGGGTGTGTTAATATGTGTTAGACCGTAACTCACTGCGTACCCACCCGGCCCTTCCACTCACTGGCCTCTCTCACATTTCCACCATCTCGCCTCTCTTCACGGAGGCAGCCGGGTGGGAAATGTTAATAAGGAGTTTCAAGAAGGATCAGAAATGTCCTTGAACGAGACAGACCGACTCTGGAGGTTGTTGTTATGTTGATGAGCTGGGCTCTGAGCCCCCAGAGGCTCAGTAGTATACTGTGTTTTTAGTACACATTAGTACAACTGTCTCATTTCCCCTCATGTATTCATGTTTCACCAAATTCTTTTTTGCTCTCATGCTTTGCACGTCTGTTTCATCTCAGCACACTATTTTTTTTCACGATGAAGATGATGCTTTTTATTTTCATTATGCATCATGCATATAATTGTGTCCAAGCCTCATGGGCTCAAAATACACCACAATGTAACATAAAGCAGATATAAAATGAAGCACATGTATTTGAAATGATGCTACAAAGAGTCCACTGGAGAAATCAAAGTAGTGATTAAACTGTCCAGATCGCCTTCTCTTCTCTACCTTTGAGATCAAAACTCAAACATTCCAGTTTATGTGGAGTAATTTCATTAAAAACTGACGCTCTTAAATCTGAATCTCTCAAGCTCAATAGAGAGAGCAATAAAACGAGTTCTAATTTGTGAAACAACACTCCATTTTGTTTTTTAACAATATATTTTTAAAACGTTTTTCTTCTCCTCCGGATGAAAGCCCACTTAACATGCCCCCAGAAGACCTTCCAGTAGATACACAAAAAATGAGCCTCTTCTAAAACTAAATAAAACTCTTTATCCCAATTTTTCCTCTCCACCTCTGTGTCACTCTTCGCCTCCCACTGTTTGGTCGACATTGTTATAACATTGTCCCGTCTGACTGTGGAGGTCGGTGGATTACAACCAAATAAATGTTGTGTAAACAAGTTAGAATCAGGCAGTTTTCACATCTGCTTCAGACCGCGACTGAGAGCTCACAGCCCACACACACACACACACACACACACACACAGACATCATTCCCTCTCTGAAGCAGCACGTCTCTTGGGTGTACTTATCTGAACTCCAAATTGGTGGAGCATGTCTGTTTTCAGCTGTGATTACACAGTCATAATAACACATATCTATGTTTGCATCATTCAAAAATATCTTTCGCAAAGCAACTACATGCTGCCAGTAAGCCCAACATCCATATTTCATCCATGCAAAATAAAAATGTGACCATTTTTCACTTCCCACTCGCGTTTTTTCCACTTTGTTATAGAACAATTGGTGTTTGTATTGGCACAATAGTAAAGCCATAAGGCTTTGTACCTCCCTAACAAAGTGTCCCTGCTGCAGATGCTGCCAGCTCAGGGCTGTTTCCGACAACGAGTAGATCATTACTACTGATCAGTGTGACCTCGTACAATGGAGCATTCTTATGTTGGATTGTGCAACTAAAAAAGCGGCTCTGAGAGTTATTATAGCTTAGTCAGGGCCCATAGTGGTGTGTGTGTGTGTGTGTGTGTGAGGGGGAGAGAGAGAGAGAGAGAGGGAGGCAGTGGGAGTGTATGGTTTATGCGTGTGAAAGAGAGAGGGAGAGGGAGAGAGTTGTGTAATCTGTCCATTTTGTGTCTCCTGTCGTCGTCGTCCCTCCGACTACCAGGCGTCACACCAGTTTATAATAAGGACCCCAAAAAAGTTGACGAGTGAACGAGACCGAACGAGAGAGAGGGGGGAGAGAGAGGGAGAGAAAACGGAGCCCTTCCCACTCTCCGAAAATCACGGGGAGTGACTGTGACAGGAGGAAGGGGACAGAGAGAGAGAGAGAGGGCTGAAGAAGCCTTCGCAGGACTTCATCACATTTCTTTCAGGACTGCACGGACCAGAACGGACCACTAACCAATCACTAGCCTGGACTGATAATCAATAGCGGCGATTAGCAGCTGAGCGAGAAGTGTTGTGGGAGACCCTTGGAGGAGCATGCGGCTCAGTTTGCTATTCAGGTAAAACTTTGACTTAAACAACCTGTTGCTTCTCTCTGTCTGCTTGTACACAACACCACATGGGAGGCCGTGGCGGTGGTTGTGGTGGTGGTGGTGGTGGTGGTGGTTGGGAGGTGTTTGCATCTCTCCTGAGCGGGAATGGTGCGTTCATGTTGACTGCAGGGAGGATTTCAGAAAGTTGTTTTGTTTTGTGGCAAAGTGTTGGCTTTTACGCACGACGCCTTCTTGTTGCGCACTGGGCGCTGTGGAGGATATATGATAGGAATTTACCCGAAGGCATTTATCTGGGCTTAGGTTAGAGTTCGTCTCTGTCTCCTCGGGGCGGATTTTTGTGAGTTTTCCTCCCTGCTGCATCTCTCTTTCTCTCTTTCTGTCTCTCTCTCTCTCTCTTTCCCCGTCCCCGCGGAGTTTATTCTGCAATGTGCCACTGTAGCGGCCAGGGAAACGTGGACCCGGGTAGGGGGTCGTTACTTCGGCCTGAGCGGCTCTGTTGTGTCGGACTGTGCGGTACCTTTGTCTGTGTTTTTCGGGGTAGTTATGCAGTCTGGTGTGGGGAAGCTTCCAGAGACCACGGCGGTGCACCACACTGGGAAGAAGGGACCAATTACTCCAACTACATGTGGCCTGCGGACTGGTGATTGCGGTGATGGTTTGGTTCTCGTGGCGAGCGCTGAAATGTCCATTTTAGCAAATCGTTTAGTTTCGTATTCAGGCTCTTTTCCTGGCAGATGGAGAGACGGTATTCCACTTGTTTCCAATGCACTTGTCTCGGCAGTTTCATGGAGATTATTGTGTTGAACCACAAGTATAGAACAACTGAAGAAAGTTCTGTAAAACTAGCACATTTACCCGAATTGTTTCACCTTTAATGGAAAAGACCCAAAACTTCAGTGGCTCAATATTAGATGAAATTACTTCTTCAGATGCAGTGCACTCTCTGGTGCAGCACGCACCGCTTCCTGAAGTAGTTTCATGTCAAATTTAAGGACAGGAACCCTAAATTAAAGGAGACATTCATCATCACAGTCCCACACTATAAACCACGTCCTTTGAACACAGGACCTCAAATATAAAGTGCCTCACTTTACAAGATGATTTTGGATGTTGTGACTGATTGAGCTCTGCGAGTGTGTGTGTGTGTGTGTGTGTGTGTGTGTGTGAAAACCACATCCTTAGGGTGTGTGTAGTCACAGAGAGAGGCATGCGGAGGGAAAACATACTTGCTGTTTAAACCCATTAGTTTGTTAGTACTTTGGCTTCCACAGATTGATTGAAATGTTTGCTTGTGAACCCTGAAGGGGAAAAGAAATCTGTGTACTCAACACCCCCCCCACCCTCACCCCCTGAGCCCTCATGCCACCTGTAGTGTAAAAGAAATGGATTACTACAGTACAGTGAGGTCACTGGAACATTTGATAGGGGCTGGGGGGTGTTCAAGAAGGTTGATGAACACTGGGCAGAGAATAATGAACGTCTCTGTGAGTTTGCACAGCATATAGCAGTTTAACATTGAGGTCATGGAAGAATCATAACCTCTACAAAAGAGTTATTCAACCTGCCTGTATTTACAATCCTGTCGATCTGCCACCTCGTTCACCCTCTGTTCTTCGTCCCTTCAGGCTCTATGTGGTGTGGGGATTTGTGGTGGTCATGACCTCTGTGACCAAGGCTGCCAAGAGGAAGGTGAGTCATCAGCTCATTATAAGTGAGATTCACAGACAACAGCATCACTATGGAGGGGGTGAACGGTGACGACAAAAGGACTGATTCACATTTTTTCACAGGGTCTCTTAAAACAATCCTGACAGGTCAATACGTACAATGAAAGGGTTATTGGATGCCGTAAATGTTCAACCTGTCCATACAGTGAAAGAAAACACAAAGAGCACTAAAAAGGCTGTTCTTTTTTGGAACATGTTTTGTTTATTTTTATTTTCTTTGATTTTTCTGTTATAGATGACACCAGCTTTTCATGAGCCACTAAAAAGCTACCAAAAAGCCAAAAAAAGCCTTGTTTTTCTGTCAATGAATTTTTCAGATAATTCAGTTATGTTTATCAATTGTTTACTGAGCCATAAGGAGCAAAAATTAACATTTTTATTGTGACATTCAATAAAATGTTTTCAAACTGATAACGGTGAAGAACCTTGAGAGAATTAATACGTGAATCTGCTGCTCCGTTCACTTTCAGCTCATTTTTATTTCTAGCTGTCCTCTCCACAACTTAACTGTTTTGGTTCACTTTCTCTGCTCTCAGCAGGCATCTGTTTTCAGATTAAAAGCTCTTAAAATTCACTTCCTGCTCAGCATCAAAGACTGGACAGACACAGTTAGCAACTAACTGGTGGACACAGTGGAGAATTTAGCAGCCAAAGTGCCAGATATTTTCCTCAACAGGTGGTGGTGACCAAAAATGAGCTAAAAGTGAAGTGAATACTGGACTTATATTCGCCAGGTGGCCACAAGCACTTTTTGCCTGGTAACTGCTGGATGTGTAAATAAGCAGCTGTTTGCTAGCACGCTCACCTTATCAGCTTAAAAGGTGATAATATCCAACTTGTTTTTGCTGCCCCCGAGTGGCCAAAAGAGTTACTGCAGGTTCAAGAAGACATTGAGCCATCAGTTTTTATGAAAGATCTCTGAACAGTCAACCTTTCAGTCTGACTGTTCTCAGTTGTTCTTTGCTGTACACATAAATACAATACCCTATGCTGTATTTAACTAACATTATTGAGCAAAACATCGTGACATAAATGTCTTTGTCTCTCTTCCATTTTAACATTTTTTCATGCTCATCTCATTTATGTAGTTGTTCCTAGTTAAGTGCTAAAACGTGTTTTTCAGACAAACAGTCAGTCTTAATACTGAAGTCAAGAAGAAGAAGAGCTGTGGGTTTGCTCCTTCACTGGAAACTTTTTAGGATGTGATCTCTTCACTGCCAGTATGGAGAGGAGAAACAATTACAACGCTGAATAAGTTCATGTACTCAGGGGCATGTCAGTATTGTTTTGAGACAAAATTTAAGACATATGAACATATCCCTTAAAGGGGCCCACAGCTGGAGAGGGCGCACAGTAATACCAGTGTGAGAACATATAATAAGAGGTGGAGGCAGATTTCACAGCTACACCTCAGTCTGGTTCAGGCCTGGCAGTACAGTGTTGCAGGAGTCTAACCAGTAGCTCCAGAGGTCAGCGGTGGCTGCTGCAGGGTCAGTGCACGGAGCTCATTAATGGTCCCAGTTATGTGGCAGCTGTGTGTTTGATGTCACTCATTACGACAGACCGCACCTCCCCTCCTGAAACACACACACACACTCTCACACTTGGAATCATTAAGCCTGTCTGCCTCTACCCCCCTCATCTTTCTCACCCATTTCTCTTCCCTTTTCTCCCACCCTCCCGCCATTTTACCTCAGACAGGAAAAGGAACTCCTTTAATCTCTGTAATACAGTATCTGAGCACTTACATGTATATTGCACATGCACAGAAACACACACACCCATGCACACACAAGTATTCCGCTTACACCTGTCCTCTCTCAGTTTGAACAGTATGTTTCGTTGTCTGCCTGCATACACACACATTTACATACTCTCTCATAGAGAGAGAGAGAGAGAGAGAGAGAGAGAGGTGAAGTGGAGCACTCATTTATGTTTTGGTTTTTTCTGAATGGAAATTTTTGTTCAGCTCTCATGTTTGCTGTGCTGCCAACCAGGCTAATGATTCATTTAAAAAAGAAAGAGAGGAGAAACATTTATCCACAACCACAGAAGAAGACATAAAAGCCTGACCTGGCACTCAAACACATATACAAAACATACGTGCACAGCCAGATCAGCCCAAATCTCGTCGCTTCCGCAGCACATTCATGTGACACCGATGATTTTATCCAAATGCTCATAAGCTGCTGGCAGGTGACCAAGTCTCTTCTAAGTCTGAGTGAACTATGAAAGGTTCGTGATTTATACTTTGGCCTCAGAGGAAGGAAACTCACGAGACTGCAGCTCATCAGTGGACTCAGTCACTGTGTGAAATAAGTCCTTCCAGAGATTTCTGATTTCGCAATGGCAACGTTTTTACTAAGTAAAGTACTTCTGTAAAATAATGCCAAGGCGGGCAGTTTTTGTTTCCCCCATGGCAGCATTAAGGATAAAATCAGTTGAAAATTCAGTACTTTTTAAAGTGACTCATATTGAATCGAACTGAAATCAGGAACTTTTCACCTTCTTCTCTTAGCTGCTAATTTAAACCAGAGTCTTTTTTAGTACAGCCAGTTATTTTTTCAAAACAGAAACTTAATTTTATTCGTCCGATTTTATTGCGGTTACTTGTTAAATGGAAATAAGATAAAGGTAAAGGTAGTAGCCTCACAAAGATTCCTTGTTCTGCTGAGTGCTGAAAGGTGGCGATGACAGATCGGTCACCTCACCAACACATGACCTTTTGTTTAAAATCTGTATTCTTGTCACGGCGAGACACGGAGTGATGAGGGGAAAATGTAGTACGGACAGATTCAGGGTAATTACCACAAAAAAGTCTATAATAACTCATAAGATCATAAGAGCTGAAATGATTACATGATTGATTAGTCCATTGATAACATTCTTAAGCAAAACTTCACTTGTTGCAGTTTCTCAAATGTGAATTTTTTTTTTATGTCCTAGTAAATTGAAAAGTTTTATGTTTTATTAGTAAACAAAAGAAGAACTACATCAAGATGTAAAAATACAAGGCAACTGTTTTGTTAATTAATCATTTTAGTCATTTTTCGAGCAAAAATATTGAAAAAGTGCCTAAAGTTCTCTAGTTGCGTCTTCTCAGATGAGAGACGTTTGCTTGTATTTATTGCATGTCATACAGCAAACATCTGACAACCTTTGGAAGTTATTTTTGCCATTTTCATGGACTAAGCAACAATCAGTTAAACAAAAAAATTGATAATGAAAAAAATGCTTAATTGATAATGAAAAATTGATCATTTCAACCAAATTATTAATCAGCTTTTTGCTTATTTACGTGGTTTCCTTCTGTTCTCGTACTAGTTGGCACCTCAGTAGTTGAAAACCTCTGGATTGAATTATGTGTTCTGATAGACAATCAAGTACTTTTTCTTGTGTGTGTGTGTGTGTGTGTTCCAGGTGGCAGGCCGACGGTCCAGACAGGCATTTGAGGCGGAGCCTGTCGAGGGGGTGTGGTCTGTATGGGGGGAGTGGTCTGAATGCTCTCAGACCTGCAGTGTGGGTGTCTCACAGAGGAGCAGGCAGTGTTTACCTCCTCCACCTCCCAACTCCCCTCCCCTCGCCCACTCTCCACCTAACTGGGCAGGTTATTTGCCAGGGGGCATCGGAGGTCCCGTCATCTCACCTGTGCGCCCCTACTACCCTCCTCGTTACCCTGGCCAACATTCCTCTTATCACTCCCCTTCCATCCCCACCAATCACAACCCAGGATTGCCGCTGTACAGGAACAACAGCCCGGGAGGAGGAGGAGGAGGAGGAGGAGGAGCTCCTGTACCGGGACAGACTAATCCATCCTCTTCTTTTTACCGGCCAGAATACTCCTTAACCAATCAAGACCATGTACCTGTTTACCGACCTCCATACCACGCTCCTTCACATGGCTACAACCAGCCAACGCGGATCATCAGGAGACCGAACAATCCAGGAGCAGTGAGGGCCGGAGGAGGCGGGAACAGAAGGTCTGTCTCCCCCAGTCGGGACGGTTTGCCTGCGAGGAGGTGAGCATGAAAAGAAAATTAGAAAGCCAGCTGACCAATCAAAGGCCAGCGTATCACAGGTATATCAGTATGTGATAAAAAAGAGGACATTTTAGCACATAAATCCCAAAGATATGTTTGAGGTAGTGCACAAACAGCAATTTTATGGTTGACTTTTATAACTTTTATGCCAAGTCCTTGAAAAATGGTAATTATCCATGACAACTGGGTAACTTTATCTCCTGGAAAAGATAGCGTGATTACCACGTGACCTTGTGGTTATTATGGTCACAGTTTGTACCACATGTTTATAACCCAAAAATATTGTTATTGGTGTGGAAGCAGTAATTTTCAATATTTTCTTATCGATGAAAGTGTTTTTTAAATGTCAGAAGTCGGTGGCTGACACAGGAACACAGATTCAATCAAATCTCACTTAACGGAATCTTTTACAAGTGCTTTGCTCAGCACCCTGAGTTGGTCTTTTCTCAGGAAAATGACAACACCAGCACACGGGAAGTGGGTTTTCGTCTCGCTGGCATTAGCAACGGTGACTTGTTTGGAATAAACAGAAAAACTCAATTGTCAGGATTAGCCATCACACACACAAAAAAAGATTTGTACCTCAACACACAGTGCAGAGTAAAAGGAAACCAGTCAACAAAGACGTCTCACTCAGAATGCCATTTGATTTACATACTTAGAATTCACACAGGTGTCATTAGCTAAAGTGCTGTCACTGTTTAGTTATTAGAGACGACTTGTTATGATGTTTTGAGTGTTGGGAGTGTTGGAGTCGTGCCCATCTTTGCCTCTGGGGTCTGCGTTGTTATTACATCATTACTTCTGGTTTTTGTCGTTCAAACAGGCAGTGCTTTACTCTGTCTGCTCGCCACAGCCTGCCGGCTCCATGTCAGTTATGATTATGTTGAACAGCTCACATGAGCTGCCTCTGAAATGTATCCCATCTTTTTGTTTTGTTTACCTCTGTCGCCACCTTCGTCTCTCTCTCACCATCAATAAATCCTTCTCTTTAAACAGTGCCTCTTTATTCTTCACTTTTGTCTTTTTTTTCTTTGATTTGCAGGTCTTCCAACATCCGTCCGGGTCAGTTTGGGTACGGCCGGGTCCCGTTTTCCCTGCCTCTGCATCGCCCCAACCGGCAAGCTCGCCACACTGGTAACGGTACCGACACTGCAACACCGGGCACTGTGCTAGCTGCCAGTGAAGATGATGCTGAGACTACAAGGAAAGAGGAAGGAGAGGTGGAGAGTGATGGAGAAGACAGGGAGCCAGCGAGGAGTGAGGAAGAGGAGAGCACTGACACACCTGGTGCTGAAGAGTTGCCTACAACCACCACAACTGGCAGCCCACACCGTCATGTTGTCAGACCGTCACAAACCAACACAGAGCACGGGAGACCAAGAGTCCCATCCTCTCACCCCTACTCTCGCTCCTCACCCTTCCTGCCTAACCGCCACCGATTTGACTGGAGCTCCGTCACCGCGCCACCTCCCCTCTCCCGCCCAAACTCTCCTGCCGCCGCTTCACCCTTTTCCACCTCTCTCCACCGCTCTAGCCCTACACACATCGACAGGGAGATCCACCCAGGCTTCAACCCCCATGTCCCACAGGCAGGCAATATCTACCCACTACAGCACCCCCACATCCCACACCTGGGAGTTGAATCAGCCAGGGATGGAGCAAGAGGAACTCCTCAGGTCTACAGATGCTCTGGGCCAGATAAGGAGTACCGCAGGTGCTTCTCTCAGGTAATAGTCCCACTTAATTTACTGGCTTTACTCCCTTTTAATAATATCAATAATTCACTTTCATGCCAGCTGCTTCATTCAGTCTGCATCGGTATGCTGCCTGCAGTCATGCTTGATTTATATGCATGCCGTGTGCTGAAGGGAGCAGTTAGACGGCTGTAAACTCAAGGAATTGAAGGTCAGCAGAGTGTATATGATAGGTAGATTATTCCCCAGCTCCAACACAAGCTGGTTGTCTATGAGCACTCGGATGGAAACTGACCGCGAGTGCCTCCACTGCTCCAAGGCGTGCACGTATTCAGGGTCACAACCAGAATACACACCTCAGTTGTGAAGTCGTACACGTGCCTGCACGCATGTGTCGGCATTCAGTATCTCTTGCAACCGACTGCACATACGTGCGAGTTTGAATATCTGCCAGATCTGGAGTGCGTGTGTGTGTGTATGTGTGCGAGTGTCAGTAACACAGTGTGTATCAATGCGGTGTCCCTTCTAGCTTGAGGGCCTGCAGTGCTGATTGGGGTTGTGACCTGCTCCATACTTCTCAGTGCAGCACAATGCAAGAATTATTGGTAGCAAAGAGCGTTTAGAAAAAGAGCAGCCAGAGACGCAGACGGGATGCGGCGCGTCGGAGGGGCCAACTCACCCTCAACGCACAGGTGAGAAACTGAGGTCGTAACACAGGTTTAACTGAGACAGGAATGCCGTGCTTGATTTCGGCCAATTAAATGTGAGATTGAGAGCGAATATCAGAGAGGAAGAGTTTTATGACTACATAGTGAGCTTTTAGTGATCAGATGGTTTCCACTTGGTCCTTTTTAATTAAAGTAGATATACTGCACTACACCAAGAGACACAAGGTATATCTAATTAAAGTATTAGATGTACATTGTGTCTCTTGGTGTAGTGCAGTATTCTCAGCCCAGCAGTATCACTCTTGGCTTGCTGGTGCATTTTCCACCGTTTGCAATGGCTGCTTCAAATTACCAGCAGGCTTTCACCATTTTTCAAACAATCAATCAATCAAATCTTGTCCCCAGAGGGAGCAGCAATACGTGGAAAGTCACAGATTTCAGCTCGAGTGTATCCAAATTTTCAAGTGCAAATACAAAACTTTAACAGTGCAAGTGTCGTCCTTTGGTGGACTGATTTGTGGATGCTGTGCATAATAACAGTAAAAACTGGACTTGAGGCTCTCTTGCATGTGTAGATCCAAGTGTCTTTCTTTCCTCGACTGAAGGCTGGCACTGGCCTCCTTGTCTTGTTTACTTATTCTTTGATTCAATTTTCTTCATTCAGAAGAACAACACACGCTAATCAAAAGAAATATGCCATTGTAAGCTAGCTGGCTAATTGACTAATCAAAAGCGGCCCTTTGTGATCAGTTTCTTAGATAAATCATCATTTTGCAAAATTTACTCTGTATTTTATTTGGCGAGGTCCTACAGCTGCATTTATCATATTTCTGTTAACAAACTAAGGGGTTGTTTTGGTATCATGGACCAAAACTCATATTGGTAATTCTATTTAAACATTATAAGTAATTGCCAAGGAAAAACAATATCAAAACAATATCAGGGCTCATCAGAGAGCTATATGAAAGTATCATTCCGGCTTGGGTTTCATGAGAATTGATCAGCCGTGGATGGTGTATGGCATGTGATGGATGGAGGAACAGACAAGTGAAATAAACAGAAGGAAACTAATCCCAGGTCCCCTTTAAGATCTGATCATGTGGACAAAAATACCCAGAGTGACGTGTGGTTATGTGGTTATTTATGCCGGCAGACCACTTGTAACAGGACATGTTTTAAGTGGGGAGATGATAAGATTGAAGTTAATAACTCACACACACACACACACACACACACACACACACACACATCCATACACGCTTATACATTTTCACTCTCATGTGTTATTGCACAACTGGCTCTCATCAAAGTGGAAGTAGACTCTTGAGTTTGGGGCCAGGTGGGCACTCCTGGGCACTTGACTTTTGTCTCTTCAGATAATTTGGCAGCCTCTTTCATCCTCTCTCTCTCTCTCTCTTTCTTTCTCTCTCTCTCTCTTTCTGTCTTTCCTTTTTTTTTCTGTCTCTGCCCGTCTGTGTGTGATAGTCTCTGTGCTAAAACAGATTTAGTAGCTGGCAGAATACTTGCTCTGTGTGTGCCAGCAGCGCTAATAACAGTCCTGTGATGGCTGAGCCTGACTCATTGGGTTACATATTTACCCAGCATTAGCGTCTGCTTTAGCCTTGTTTGCTCCTGCAGTGGGTTGTCTGTCCACATTTTTATGTCTTTTCATCGCTTAAAAAAATAGGTTTAAGTGCTGATGAATGCACAACTTTGCCCAGGCTTGTATGTCCTGTATGTATGTGTGTGTGTGTGTGTGTGTGTGTGATTAAGGGAGTGAGCCAGACTGAGTGTGACACATCCTGTTATCTATTAGGTGTGTTTGTCATAACACATTGTGCCTGAGGCCCATCATAAGTGACTGTATATGTGTGTGTGTGTTTCTGCTGTTTCTGCTGCTGCATAGGAGCAAGCGGAGAACCAAGAGAGGGACAGAGGAAATGAGAGGGTCAAAAGGGGAAGAGTATGGGTGTGTGTATGTGTGTGTGTGTGTATGTGTGTGTGTGTGTAAGTATAAGAGTGAGCGTGTAAATGGAGGTTGGTAAAGGAAGTGACGAAGTTAAGTAGTAGTGAAAGAGCGTACTGTTTTTAGAAAATCTGGTGGGAGGGTGAGCTAAAGGGCAAAGGCAGAGAGAAGTCGGGGAGTGAGTGAGGTAAACAAGATGAAGGCTGCAGGCCGAAATGGGTCTTTTAGGTGTGTATGGAGGGACGTGGGGAGTCCTGTTAGTGGAGGAGACAGGAGAGTGAAACGAGGGAAGGATAAGCAGCAGATACAGCTGGATGGAGAGAGAAAGTTTCTGCAGGAAGATAAGAGGTTTGTGTTAAGTTTGTGGAAGAGGAAGAGAGGGATTCGTGGAAAAATGTGTGTGTGTGTGAGAGAGAGAGAGAGAGAGAGGGAGAGCTGTTGTATATACGTGTGTGTGTGTGAGAGAGAGAGAGAGAGAGCACCGAGTGTAACAAGAGGAGAAGTTATTCTGTCAGAGGGAGAGGGGAGGAAAAGGTGGAATTTGAGAAGAAGCTGTTAGAAAAAGCAGAGAGGAGACAAAGCAGCCTGAAGCAGACACTTCACAGAAAGACACACTCGTCTTCCCCTCCGGTTCTTCCTAAAGTCTTTCACCCCAAATTTTGACAATTCACTTAAGCATTCCCTCCATCACCTTAGCTCCTCTTTATGTCCTCCTCTACGGAGTAAATGTTTACCAAGAATCGCAAAGAATCACTAACATGGCTATGGCTCTGCAGCAGCAAGTGAGACAAGGTCAGAAGCACGTGGAAGTAGGGTTCCTCTCTGTAGCAGGGGAGAACGTGTCCCTCTTACCCGTTACACCACCAGTCTGCACCAGTCTGTACACCACAGGCTGCTGCCACCTGCCCACTATAGCCTCATCACACAGCTAAACAGTACCTTAAACCATCATGGCTGTAAGCAATATGATAAGCTGCAGTGCGTCGCGCTCTCTCAGCCACCATACAAACGAATTCTGTTTAGTTTGTGACAGGAAAACAGTAAGTCCTCACTTTAGAAATAGTTGAAAAATAGATTATTTTTCTGTCTCCTGACTGTCTCTTTTAGCACCAATGCAGTCAACCCTATACATCGATGGAGGTTGCTGCAGATGCAGGTCAGCACTATAAGTCACTTCTACAACTCTTGAAGTAAAGATGCAGATATGAAACCCCTTATCTTAAGATGATGTCAAGAAAACCAAACACGATTGTTGAAGTTGTCCTTAGTTGTCCTTGCACCTTATTGAAAACCTCTGACTTCATTGTGTTCACAGCACCATTTCTGACACTACACCTACGCACTTGAGCAGACATAAAGCTACAAAAAACACCACTAAAGAGCACATGTAATTCTTCAGTTGAAACACCCACACACAAAAATGCCATTGATCTCGTTCCCGTCGCTGAAACCTGAGGAGTTTTTGTCGTTCCACATTAGCAGACACACTAATGTGGCTTCAGGCTGCTGCAGCGAGAGTCTGATGACCTAATCAGTCTGTCACTGCACATGTTGTTGTTGTCACACAGGAAATTTATTATTACGACTATCAGAACGAAGCCACGCTCCTCAGCTGTAATGAGTGTGTGTGCAGACTCTGCCACGCTCAGTGTTGTTCTCATGCAGCGACAAACAGGCCCAGATGTGTTGATTTATGGGAATCACGCACACATGTGCACACACACACACATGCACAAACCACGCTGACTGAACCAGACTGCTGTGCTTTCTTTTCTTCAGTACTTTAACAGTCAGGCTACCTGCTTCTGTACAGAAAACAGGTACGTCTGCTCGTTAAAGTCTGTTTAAATCAGCTTCTGTGTGCTTTGAGTTTGCTTCTAATCTTTCTTTCATGTCATTTTTATCCCCTTCTGCCTTTCCTCTCTCTCACTTTCCTCCTCTTTTGTCATGTCTTCTTCTGTCTTGTTTTTAACATGTGATCTTTATTTAAGAGACTACATGGTGAAGCAGCTGGCCTGTCAGAAGGAAACAAAGTCCACCTGATCAATACTAATTATCTGGTTTGTTTAATCCATACAAAAACTGAAGAGTTAAAAAACAGTGACAACAAAATTCCCAAAAATTAGGTTGTGATGTTGTCAAACTTTTTATTTGTTTACTTGATTTAGTTTTGACTTGACTAAATTGTGTCTTTCTATTAAGTTTCAGTGTACAACAGCTCTTATTTTAAATTTCAGTTTTAGGTTATGAAGATATTCAACAGCCATGGCAGCGGTGTCAGTCCTTTCATTTAGCTCTCAGCACGGGCGGAAAATAAGTGTACTTTCCAAAATCTTCAATTAGATACAACCTCAAGATCTCATCCTAGAAACACCCCGAGTGGTACCTTACAACAACCAAAGATCAAGATAAATGAGACCAAGCTAAAATTACCCAAAACATCTGCAGCCAGAGAATGGAGGGCACAGCTTCTGCAGCAGTCATTTAGGAGAAAGTCCAAATTTTGTGTTTTTTTTTCAATTTTATATCCAGTTGCGAAAGATTTCAGGCAGCAGAAAGCAGCATTACGGTAAACATTAAAAGCTCGTTTACATAATTCAGTGCAGACGTTGGGGACTGCTTATAAAAATGAGTCGTGAGAGTGAAAAGCAAAGCTGTTCACACTTCCTACCTCTCTGTGTGATTATGAAAATATGTGTTAAATCAGACGTTGACGTTGTGCATGATGACACTCTGGTTTGTAAAAAAATATAATGTGGGTTTGTGGAGCTGCTATGTGGAAAGTGGAACATGGAAAGACTTTTTCGAAGTAATTTTCAGTGCAGTTTTCAGCAAAGTTCTGGTTTCATTTATTGATCTTGTGGTTACAGTGTTTTCCTTTTCTTTTCATTTCTTTGTGAGCAACGCTGAAGTTGTTTTGAGGCTCAAACTCAGATTTCTCCTGACAACAACAGCAAATTCTCTTGCCGTTAAGCGCAGCACGAGGCCTCCCCATCGCTCGCTGCCTGTTGTTGATCGATGAGCAGCGTTTCCTCTGGAGGACTCCTGACTCGCCCCAGGGTCAAGGCCTGGAGCTGGGTGGTGCCCTGCAAAGCGCTGACAACACGTCCTCGGTCGCGAGATTAGTCGGAGAATGTTAATCACCGAGGACAAACACATACACGAGCCAGCGACAAACACACAGATATTAACACACATGATGGATTTATGCACATGTATCCAGTGATCACTCCTGCCATGTGGAGTGTGTTGATTAGCGGCTGCGGGGTCACTTGCTCTGTCTGTGTAACGTTGCAGTAATGCCTGAGGAATGACCGGCCAGCCTTAACCTGTACGTGTGGAGGAGATACGTCCAGCTGTGCAGGCATAGACTTGCATGGAAAATGACTGAGCAGGATGACGTGTCACCTGGGCTTTCCCTAAGGAAACACACACATGTGGTGCAAGGTTCCTGCTTTTCCCATAATCTGTTCCCCCTCAAAACTCATTAGTCTCGTATGGGTCACTGAGTGTGTTTGTGTTTCACATGTGTGTGTAGAACAAAGCTTTTAGTGGTCAGACAGTAACCCTCTCTCTCTTCACATGCTCCTACATATTGCACATAGACCTCTTCTCTCCCCCTGCCCTCCCTGGCAGTAAAACTCATCTGTAACTTTCACAGCTCCCGTACAAAAACACTCGTCTGTCTCTCTCTCACCAGCTGTATTCACTTTTCTTTCACCTGCCTCTCCGCTGCTATCCATCTTGCACTTTTTCACGCCGTCAGACAGCCGCTCACTCGCTGCTTTCACTCCGAGCTTCTTTTATGTTTGCTTTCCGATCAACAAGCCTTTCTGTGGCTTCAAGCTGTTCTTTTCGGGTGCTTTGATTGTATTTCAGGAACGGGTTGTGTTTGAGCAGTAGTGACCTGAGTAGTTAGTTTACTGCTCTGAGCTGCCATTCTCGTTGGCAACGATATCACCAAAGTAAATGCTGAAATCTGGGAGCAGTTAGACATATATTGAGATTTTAAACAACCCCCTTGGACAGTCAAACTTTTTTGGAAGGCAAACAAAGGCACAGGGTGAAATGATTCCCCAAGCTGTCTGTTGTAAACATCCAGAACAGTTTGCAAACTGACGTCTTGATTCAGCTTTGATCAGCTTGTTTGGTTCAGTGATCAATTAATATCAGCGTTTTTCATGTGCTGGCTTTCAGTTTAAATGAAAAATGGTTTAGGTAATGTGGCTCAACTGTTGGGTTATTTACATCCTCTCTGATAGAGCAGTGATGCCATCGCATTGTTCCCAGACCGCAGTCATTACTTCGTTGAGCATAATGTTGTTATCATAGCTGATTGATTGCCACATGGAGTGTAAATGGTAACCAGAACTACGAAAACAAGGCCCAAGTGGGATCAGACTGTAATTTTCTTTTAATCAATATTAGCCAAGAAGAAACAACGATGACTAGTACAGCTAAAATTATTTTGATAATCAAGTAATCAGCTTTGGGGTTGTCATTATTTGCTGTATAAATAGGGCTGCGTGGGTTTTTTGTTCCACATTTGTCAGTGATACAATCTGCTTCATTTTGAAAACGTGCTCTCTTTGACGGGTCAAAAATGACTTCAGCAAGATCCACACCATACAACTGTAACGTCTCCTCCCTTATTTTCTCTCAGCATCTATCGTGATGCTGAAAAAAAATAAAGGCAAAAGGCCAAGAAATAAAAAAAAAGACAGCTGCTTGTCGTGATGAACCACAGTCTGAAGGCGTTCTTAGGATTCTTAAAAATCTTTGAGTTTTATCAAGGCCCACTTACAGTCCTGTTCATAATAAACTGATTTGACATTTTCAAATGAATGTTGCTAAGTGACTGAATGGTTGTTCGGTGTACACTTGTGGTTTGGCTGTTTTGATTTAATCCACAGGCCCATTCTTGCTGCCTTTCTTTCCCTCCATCGCCCCCCTCCTCTTAAAGGATTCTGCTTCTGTAAAAGCCATTGCTCTCTTTTCTCTCCCCTCCCTTGGCTCATTCAATAACTGCCACTGTGCCACCCCACCCCCCTGTCACTCCACCCATCCCCTCTTTTCTCTGCTCACGTTCCCCTTTATTGGGAGACCCTCTTACCCTGCACTCACAGTAAACGAGGGAGCACCAAAGTATACCAGTCCTTACAATAACACACAAATTCTCCTGCAGAACCATGAAACCCCAGTGAACACATCTTTCCCCTCCTTCCTCTATTCACTCCATTAGCCTCCCTCTGTTTTTACACACCCTAAACTCTTTTGGGAGGAGGATCCATTCATCCTGTTCATACGACCACCAACGCATGAATGCACACACTTGACTTTTTCCTACATTGTCTCTTTTCATTTTATACTCGTTTTTTTGTATTTTTTACTGGACTGTAGTTTCTCATAGGTGCTCATGTACCACCCATGTTTGGGTGTGTGTCCGTCTGTGTGTGTGTGTGGTGTCATTGTTTATGGTCTTACAAGAAAACACGCATACACATGAACAGATACATAGAAACTTTCCAGTTTGAAATGGGGCCCAACATGTTTATATCCAGCAGAAATATTTACAACCATTACCAACCACATTTCACACACACACACACACACATCCGGGCAGATTTACACGGTTACTGAAGAACATCAGGTCACATACATGCACTGACCTTCCAGTGCCCACATACACTCACGTATTCAGTGGAGGAAGCCCAGACACTCTCTTGTTCCAGACTACCATGACTTAAAAAGACACAAAAATGAGTCTGTTTCTGCAGCGTGAAACTGTGGCGGAGGCCGCCACATAAAGTTTCAAGAGCTGGTTTGACACTTCACCACAACAGAAACAACAAATGATCCTTCCGGCCACATACTTTCACTCACACCCAGTGTGAAATTCAGTGAATGCTTTGACCGTTTATCCATGAGGCTCTTTTAGTTACACTTTGTCGCAGAGGCTGGTTCACATGGGAAATGTCGATTTGTGTGTGTGTGTGTGTATAAACTTGACAACTCCCCTGCTCTTGTCTCAGCTGTCCCAGCTGAGTGACTAAGAACTTTCCAGCTGTTTGTGACAGCTGTGTGAGCCAGAGATTCAGGAAAAAAAAAACAAAAGCAAAAGAGGACTGAATCAAAGAAAAAGAGGAGTGAAAGACATGAAGATTGTGGAGCGGACACAGATGAGAGTTCCAAGGAAATCTGAGAGCTGTGCGGCATGCAAGAGTGTATGTGAGTGTGTGTGTGTTTGTGTGAGCCAGCTTTGTAGGGCTGCAACTAGACAATAAGGTTGTGGCAGTCTGCAGTATTGCTGTATTGATACTTGATGAAGCTGGTTGTCTTTGTGTGTGTGTGTGTGTGTGCAGTGGTGCATTCAGATGTAAAGGCAGGGTGTCACATACTGACATTTTGCTTTGGTGGCTTGAACTGAGCCACAACAACAATAACAAGCCAAAATCACAGTGTTTGACAAACTGGAAATGAGACTCAAAAATCAGCTTTTGTTTTTTCTCCAAAATCCCTCATCCCACCTTTAATTAAAAGCACAGAAATATAAGCATCAAAATATGCTTGCATGCTGACATTTGCTAAGCAGCACTCCACACAACGTACAGCTGAGACTTGTGGAAATTTCAGTAATTTTGCCGGTATTTGGTCACAAACCACAAATGAATTGGTTTATGGTCTGGTGGTGTAGCTTAACGAAAAAGTATAGCATCACCAAAGTCATGAGGATTTGTGTAAACCTGATTAAGGTGCCTGCTAAATATCACTGCAATCTATTCAGTAGCTGTTAAGATATTTTAAGGTGGACCAAAGTGGAGGGCTAGCATGGCTTAAAAGTACAGTATTTCCTTCTGAAATGCAGTGGAGTAGAGGAGCAGCGCAAAATGGAAATACACAGGTATGTGTGTGTGTGTGTGTGTGTGTGTGTGTGTGTGTGTGTGTGTGTGTGTGTGTGTGTGTGTGTGTGTCCCACTGGACTGGGGCAAAGCGCAGTGAGTTATAGTCAGTTCAGTACAGTCCAGCAGAGTCGTGTCTGTTTCAGCTGTTGTTTAAGTGCAGGTATGCTAAAAACTCTTTCCACTACTACAGCTCCATAAGGACTCTGCTTGAACGAGCACAAGCTGGACATGTGCTCATACTCGCACACACACGCACACACACACACACGCACAGAGTCACTCACATTCTGCGGTCATGCACTGAAAGCCATGCTGGATTTATGTGAGCAGCCGCTTCCAAAAAAATCTATTATTTCCATATGGTTCTAATACACTTGACGACTGCCAAGAGCCGCATGGAGACTGTGCGTGCGTGTATGTGTGTGTACGCATGTGTGTTTGGATATTAGAGTATGGCATGTTTGCTCTTACCTCTATGATCTGATATTAATTCTCCCTTTAGCTGTTTTCCTCGCCTTTTACACACAACAGTCCACTCCACCCTTACGTCTCCAGGGACTGGGTTTAATAGCTGGGCGATTTCATATTAGTTCAATGTGTGGCACTGAATTTTAAACCTTTCTCTCTTTGTCTCCGTGTTTCTGTCCTGCAGGTGTGTGGAGGAGGTGCGCTGGACTCCAGGGCAGAGCAGTGCGCGGCCTTTAACACCCAGGAGTTCATGGGTCGCCTCTACAACTGGGAACCTTTCACTGAGGGTGAGGACTGAGTTAACACACACGTGGTAGTTTAGCTGCACAGTGCTTCAATGTGATAATAGGCTTACAGGGAGAATTAAATGCGAGGAGAGGGAGGGGATTGGGGGGGGTGACAAAGAATCAGTAAAATGTGTGTTTAAGTGAGTTAAATGTTGCTCTGGTATTAGTGTACGTTGGCAGGCGTCCACTGCACGCCCAGCCCACCACAGTCCTTCCTCTCATTGGAGCGGGCCTGCAGTTCATGTTGCGTCGAGGGTGGTGAGATTCGAGGGGAAAAGAGAACGACTGGAACTCAATCTGCTTTTATTCTTTGCACAAAACACTCTCCTCCATCTCTTTTTCCCCTCATTTGTCCAACGTCTCCCTTCCTCTCCTTGCCAAGCTTCTCCTCCCAGCTCTGATGAAGCACACAGATTCCTACCGAGTGAGATAAAGAAAGAAAGACAGCGAAAGGGAGGTGAGAGGTGATGGGACGCAAGCGTTTTGTCACAGGAACGCTGGGAGCAAAGGGAGATGACGTGGCTTGTGTGTGTGTGTGTCATTTTATTTCTCCTCACTTAATGTGCGAGTGTGTCTGTGTGTGGTGGCGCTTGTTTGTTTACTTTCTTGTGAAGTGTACAATAGTTCAGCGCTGGGGGGATTGTGTCTGTTTATCTTTTGTGTGTGTGTGTGTTTTCCAATGCTGGGGGCAAAGGCAGAGGAAGCAGATATTTGAGGAATTTGATAGAGAGAATATTACAAACATGGGGATTTTGGGAGTGAGAGAATGGAGGAGGGAAAGACACAGAGAGTAGAGAGAAACACAGCTGTGAGATGATATCAACAATATTAGACCTAGAAATATGCGTACAAGCTGCTCTGTATTTACAGTATTGGGAGCTTATTAGCAAGTGTGTGTATGTTGTGTAGTTTCACAGGATCTGAAATGAATGTTTATGCATGTATGTTTGCGTATCTGTCTGTCTATGCACTTGTGATGACTGTGTCAGCTGGCTGTAGCTCCTCGACACATGCTGTGTGAGCGTAGAGTCAGACGTACTAGACCAGCAACGCCAACCACATGCATTCAGTTTGGTCTTCTGTCCTAAAACAATACGTGCAGACCAAACGTTAAGAAGAATGACATGAAAGCTGCGCTGATAAATGTTTTGTGACAAACCCACAGAGGAATGTCATGTGATTCTGCTCTGTGGAGCATTTTAGCATCTTTTAAACTAACAGTTTTGGTATGACGCCCTGCAACTTTACTGTTTTCACTGTCACCAGTCTCTTCAACCCTGTTTGCAGTAGCAGCTGCTTTCAGTGAGAAAACTCTGATAAACCCTTCGTACGCTGCCTGATTAGCAGCACACACAGTTAGTGTATAGCTGGAAAATAAAGTGGGAAATCTAGCAGTTAAAGAGACAGATATTTCCTGGTGGTGAGCTGAAACAGAGCTAAATGGAGAGTGAATAATGGACTTAAACTCTTCAGGTGGCAGGAGACACAATTGAAATAAATGCTCATGTTTCCCTGTGACTGCTGGATGTTTAAATAGCCAAATGCTTTCCAAAGAAGAATAAAGACGCTTTAAAGTAACTTATTTCCATAGTTTTATGTAAACGCATAGCACAACCCGGTGAGGTATGTTGCTGTGATATCTTAGATTCAATTCAGCCGATCGACGTTGGCCTTTCCGTGTTTTTGAATATGAATGTCTTTCCCATGGATTTCCTCCTGCAAATCCAAAGACATGCAGATAGGAGTGGACAATAAAGACAAAATTATGGTGAACAGTACATTTAGTCATCAAGTGGATTTTTTTTGCAAAATCAATTAAGAAACTTTGATGGATGTTCTTTTGTGATCCAGTGAATAATAAAATAGGTGACAAACTAAGGAATTCGTTCAGCTAAAATCCAACACTGGTTTAAAATGACCCTTCTCACTTATTTGTTTATTTTATTTACGCAACATTTTCCAGAATATACACCCATGTATATTAAAGAAACAACTGAGACATGTCAAAATGTCTGATAGCAGACACATTTGTACATTACAGAATACAGCGTGGTATTTATCCCTGCATAATTGCCTGTATATATAAATGAATGTGCCTGGTGAATGTCTGTCTCCGTGTGTTGGCCCTGTCACACACTGGGAACCTGTCCTGGCTGGCTCTCACCCAGAATGAGCTGGCCTTCCACCCAGTGATCCTGCAAAGAATGTGTTGAAAGTGTTTATAGATAATGGATGGATTGCATAACTTACTTTTATTACTTATTTGAAAGGTCAGATGCATGTGTTCCGCTGTCAGACTCCCAGCCTCGCTCAATAACGCACCACACTGAGCGAAGCGCTGCACCTTAGAGCATGTCCAGATATTTTTAGGTGCAGTTCTAGATCATGTGTGCTGCACATCTGTACCAGGAGTCTTTGCTGGGGTATCAGCAGGAGTCTAACTGTCTGCATAAACATGCAGGGGGTTTTCCTTTCAACCCCCCCCCCCACCAATCTCTGTATGTTTGTGACGGGGGAAGGAGTGAGATTACTGTGTTTATCCTGAATCGAGCTGCTCTTAAAATTTCTCTCTATCTGCTGTGCGTCCTTGCCCTCTGCTCCACTCTGGCTTATTTTAAACCGCAGCGTCTTTAAGAACTGCTGAGAAGAGGCGAGGATTGGACAAACAGAGGGAGGACGGAAAGAAAATCAGAGACAACCTCTGATAGGGGGATAAATCATGGTTTGGGCATTAGAAAAACAATGCTTAATCACTTCTTTGGATAAAAGAAGCCACCAGATGGCAGATGTCACATTTATTAGTGGCTGTGGTTTGACTCTGATGAGGGTGGATGCAGTACTGTATGTGTCAAAAGTATTTGCAGATGACGTCAGCTGTGTCAGACACATTCGGTCGGCGCTGGTGCTGGAGATCCTTTTCCACTCCGCTAAGTAAACGATATCACAAAGTTTACTTGAGTCCGGTAACATTGGCTACAAGTCAAACCTTCACATCCAGCTTCCCTTCAACACACTGGAGGCTGCGAGGAACATGTGTGTGCTTCGACTTCAAATTGTCTATTAGTCATTTCTGTCCAGCTGCACTCATCTGTTTAGGACTTTAGGCAATGCTGCTTAAATTTCCCATTTGTATTTATGATAAACTTCTCAGTCAGCTTTTGCTACTTCATGCGGTTTTTCTTTTTCCTCCAAGGTGGCAGCCCTGTTATGTATGTTCTGCAAAGTATTGTGGCCTATGCTTTGGAAGTGGAAGATTAAACTGTTAAGCTGCCACTATGGTTGTAAACCATAGAAGTGATCTTCCAGATTCATTTCAACAGTAACGTTTCCCCTCATGAGCTCAGCTTTGGATAGCAGTACCTCTCTGGATTTGTAAGCGCTGCACGTGCAGGTGTTGTTTTACTTGAATATTCCCTTTTTTTCAGGCCTCATCCCCTCCCTGCGCACCCATCCTCCCCTCTTCCTGTCCCTCTTTCTCTCTCCCTGGTGGAGTTTGTTTAGACGGAGAGATAGTGGGGAAGTATATTTAGACAACATATATTCCACTGTCTGAACACTAAGCTCAGAGAGGGAGAGAGAGGGAGAGAGACAGTGGAAGAGAAAGGGAGGCCAGAGATCGAGGCGAGGAGTGAAGCAGGGAAGCAGAGACAAGAAGTCAAATGAAAGACAAAGTTAAAAGAGGAAAAAATTCAGGAGCTGGACATCACTTGAACGTGACTTCAGGGCAGGAGGGAGAGGAGATGGGGAATGCCAGAGATGAAGAGGGAGAACACAGAGAGGGTACATGAGTGGCAGCACGTCTCCCTGTTTTAGCTCCCCCTCTCTTTTCTGTCACTGTCTCCAGTCTAATCTCTCAAAGATAACTGCGACAGACAGAAAGAGAGAACCATGGTGGAAAGAGAGAGGGTGGGAACCTCTCTTCTCTTTCTTTCTCTTTCTAAATACGTACTGTGTATCTGTCGCTCTGCAATTACCAGTCAGCAGCAAAAGAATGGCAGCAAATACATGGAGGTGTGGCACATCTGAATGACAGTCATGAATACAGACTCATCATCTCACATTATTGTACAGCAGTTACGAGCAGCTAATAAAACTGACGCTGATGTGTTAATTCAAAGAAAGATACTCACTGATGTCTTTGGTCCAACATTATTTAGATCAGAGACATTATGACAACACCTCTTCAACTCCTCTTCCTTCTCTCGATAGATAGTTTCCAGAGTTTTATACGTTTTCTGTTTCATGTATTAGACACACAGAATTAATTCATTTTTCCAGCAACATAAACTACTGCTGTCATTTCTTCCTGACCTCTAAAACATCATAGAGCCTGTGTTTACCAATACCAAGGGACCACCGCTAAGGTTTTGGAGTATATTTGTAAGCAAATTAATGTACCTTGTTGTGCGTTACCTTCACTTCTTCACAAAATTGTGGAAAGATCAACATCCAGTCTGCGTCAGTTGCTTCATGTGTATGACTTCCTGACCACTTCCAGGCACTTAGTGACATAAAATACACTTCTTGATCTCCTTAACATATTTGCTCAGAAAAACAACCGTGAATCAGGATGTCTAATTTGTGAGGGCATAAAACTGGACATGATGTTTTGGTCAGAACTTAAATGTTTTTTGTTGAGACTCACAACATCTCATCCCAGATGCTGATGAATCTACTGAGGAAAGCATACAGTAGGCCACTTTTTTGTCAGTAAGATGATGTTATACCTCTGCTCTGCTCGACGTCTTTAACCCGTTACACTCCCAGTCTCAAAGAAAAGGACAAACAGTGGAGCTTCACCCTTAACTTTCTCGTCTTTATCATCCATTCCTCTGTCTCTTTCTGTTTCCTTTAAAGGGGTAATGCAGCATTTTGGGACCAGAATTTAGCATTAAACCTACTGATCATCTTCCTGCACTTTGTACCCCACTCCAATTCTCTTCTCATATAGTCTGTATTCTCTACTCATCTCTTTTATTGTCAGTAAGATGATGTTAGGTTCCCTCTGGCCTCCTTTGCACCTTAATCTTCTATTTTGGTTGTGTCCTGCTGAAATGAACACCAACAAAACAATGAACTGGCATCTTAACAGTTCAGTCCACTAATCCTTTTCTCCTGGAGGTTTGCTGTTTTCATTCATGGTGATTTGTGTGTTACTCACACCTGGCAAAATGGTTGTTGTACGTCAAATGTAGACGTTTAAGGAACTTCAGAGATTCTGTGAAAATACATAAAGTTCCTTCAGACTCCATACGTTTTGCACTCTCTGTGGGACACACAAGGTGAATCCAGGGGTCTGGTATTTGACCTTTAGTCTTTGTTCTCGTCTGTCTCCTATGAGGCTCTTGACTTTGAAGATGGAAGGAGCATCGGGTTACTTGCTGATGACGGGTCAAGAAGCAATCTCCAGTGTTACTGTATGAAAATGTAATGGCTTAAGTTTAATGTCAGAATCACATTTTGATTACTTCAAAAAATGTCGGAATGTCATAATGTAAGGCAAATTTCTATTTTTCAAACTATGTCAGGGACGGAATAAAATTAACATAACGGTACATTAGGTTGTGACCACTTTTGGCAAGTTGTCATGCTGTTCCTATTTCTATAGAATTCAATAGTAGGTGCATTTCCATCGTAAATTGGTAGAGAAATACGACACCACAGTGAGAAGCCATCATTTCAGAAGCGCGGAATTTGTCCTCTTAACCCATGAACTCCCAGTGACAGAAACCCCTCCCATTTGCAAATAAATCTATGACCCCTTACTCATGCTATGAGCTCATGTCTATATAGCTCTATTTCACAGACACAATCACACACACACACACACACACATGGAGAGAGAGTTGTGTTTCCATCACTTTTGGGGACATTACATAGACTTACATTAATTTCCTGGAGGTTTAACCACCACCTAACCATAACAAGAAACACTACTTGCCTAATCCTAATCTTAATCCTATTCCTAACCCTTACCTTAACCTAACCTTAAAGCAAGTCTTCACTCTAATATTTAATGATTTATGTCCCCACATGTAAGGTGGGTCCTCATAATGTGACTGTGCAAACAGATTTTTGTCCCCACAACAACAGGAATACGCGTCCACACACACACCAGCTCTGCTCGACGTCTTTAAAGAAAAGGACAAACAGTGGAGCTTCACCCTGAACTTTCTCGTCTTTATCATCCATTCCTCGGTCTCTTTCTGTTTCCTTTTAGCATTAAATCTACTGATCATCTTCCTGCACTTTGTACCCCACCCCAATTCTCTTCTCATATAGTCTGTATTCTCTACTCATCTATGTGTCTATGTGCCTATTCTCTCTGCACTGAAGGTCTTTCATTTCCTTTTTTTTTTACCTTGAAGGTGTCTTCTCTTTCTCTGATTTCTCCCTTCTGTTTTCTCTCTTTCCAAGTACATGTCTCCCTGCTGTGTGCTCCTGGTGGGTTCCTCTAATAAATCAAACCTTCTTCATGCTAAGGTTTACACCTCTCCTTTGGGTATGTATCTCCTGGGGAGGTGCAGCACTTAGACATGTGAGCAACAGGGGAAATAAATTATCAGTCTGGTGCTGTCTGACAGTCAAGGGTTATATGGCCTTGCCTCAGCTTCCTGACCACATGGAAAGACGTTCATCGCACCAGCTGGGTCTTCTTCTCTCCAGGCAGACGAACAACGAAACTACACACAGCCACACACACACTTTAGACAAACATATACATTGTGTGATAATCCTTGTATTGTTGCAGTTGGTCCGGACAAGCAGTGCGAGCTGACCTGCAGACCTGCCGGCTATCGTTTCTACGTTCGTCAGGCCGAGCGTGTCAGAGACGGGACCCCCTGCCTCAACATCAGCTCAAATGATGTGTGCGTCGAAGGACAATGTCTGGTGAGTGCATTTAAATGTGCATGTGTGTGTGAAATTT
This sequence comes from Scatophagus argus, assembly GCF_020382885.2. Classification (NCBI taxonomy): domain Eukaryota; kingdom Metazoa; phylum Chordata; class Actinopteri; family Scatophagidae; genus Scatophagus; species Scatophagus argus. The sequence goes on from NC_058501.1 coordinate 15,971,712, forward strand.
TAGCTACAAGTGCTCAAGTCCCTTCTGTCTAGCCAGGGGTTGACAAAGTCCAGAACCCGGCTCTGTTAGTCTCACGTCTGGAGGCTGATTTAAGCCTGGCATTCAGATGCAGAGTGTCTCCAAGCTTTTTTTATTACCCTACTATTGGCCTCTTTTCTCTGTTTATTTCTCTCTCACTTCCATTTGCACTCCTACTTTCTGATTTTGTCCTTATTTCTGGCATATATCTGGTCAACAACAATTACCAGCTGGCAAGAACTACAATAAAATAAGCAAATGCAATTGCATGCCAAATGTCAACAAGATTGGAATTCTCTATTCCCTGCCGTGTCCCCCATCATCCTTGTTTTCCTGCACCTCCATTGTCTGACCTTTCCCTCTCTTCTTTTTGCCCTTCTTCACCTGCCAGACCGAGGGTTGTGATGGGTTGCTTGGCTCTGGCTCTGTGATTGACAAGTGTGGAGTGTGTGGTGGGCGGGACACCTCCTGTCAAAAGGTGACGGGAAGCTTCCAAAATGTCACAGTTCCCCTTGGTTACCACAAGATCCTGGACATCCCACCCGGAGCTACTTTTATTAACATCACCGAGAGACGAGCCAGTCCTAATTACTTGGGTAAGACCTAACAGACACAAACAAAATCATGCACGCACAAACACACACACACACTCACACATGCAATTTAAAGTTTCTTAAATCATGCTGGTTGCAACTGCAGTAAAAGTGAGTTGAATTGTAGATTTAGGAATGAGATTTGGCACATGATCATCTATGTGTGCTGGCGTAGACTAAGACTGTAAATTTTGTGGTCTCGCAGACTCCAAGCAGATGAAGCCAGTATTGTTAGAGCCCATAAGGAATCAGTGAAGTGTGTATGTGTCTTTAAGTGTTTGTCTTGCCAGCCCCCGTTTGGTAACAAGACATCACTCCAGAGTTTGTGTTTGTCTGTCAGGGAGTGTTTGAGCTCATGGGGGTTTCCTAAGAACACACCATTAGGTAGACTAAACAAGGCCAAAGTAAGAAAAGAAAACTTGACTCAGATCTTGCTCCACTCCTCCTGTTTGTCCTTTGGACACGTCAACCCATCCACCCATTTCTCCAGCCATGAGGAGTGGTACTGGGGCTTCAGTGGTGAACGGGCGGTGGGCTGTGGACCCTCCAGGGGAATACCAGGCAGGAGGCACTACCTTCACCTACACCCGACCTAGAGCTCAAGCAGAGGGGGAGGAAGAGAGAGGCGAGTCCCTCAGGGCTCCAGGACCAACCACCACACAGCTACAGCTATATGTAAGTACTGGCCCACAGGAAAGGATTTTTTTAACCCTGTAAGTAAACATGGACCCAGACAGGGCAAAATTAAATTAGTGATAAGAATCGCACACATACATATAGACATATGTATACACAGAGTATTTCACATCTCCTTAACATTGTTGTAAGCCTGAGGCGACGCCCTCCCGTTCTTTGTCAAGATCCTCCAGATAGGCAGCTTTATTTTAGCATTATGGCCAGATAAAGACAGCTGAACTAAAGCTTAGCCTCAGCCATGTCAAACTATCCAGGGCTTAATAATAACAACTCTGTCCTCAGGCTAAGATCCTATTAAAGAAGACGAGTCATCTGCAGCTTTGCATCCAGTAGCTACAGGGCAGGAGGGGGGTAAAAATAGCAAATATCTACTATAACCAGAGTTTGATCCCCTCTGGAATCACCTGCATTTTAAAGCTTACTTGGATTTTGAAATAAGACAAAAATACTGTGGGGTGAATTCAGAAAAGGATTACGCGGCTTTTGCAGCAACAATACTTTCACAAATAAGATGAAAAGGAACCGTGTAGTGCTCAAAGGACCCGCAAAGAGTGAAATGCATCCAATCCCGGTGTTTTGGTGCTAACTGCTGCAATGCTGTCCCCTTTTTAATTGCACAGAAAGCCCACTTCAAAAATACCAGCGATAATAACCACAGATACTTAGACTGGCAATTACTAGTATCTTCAGAGGAATAGTTGTAACTGCAGTGCAGTTTATAAGGGATATCGCAAAGACATTTATCATCACTACTGTGCACATGCCAATAAAATAAAAGTTCAATCTTACAAAGTCTCTGCCAACTGAAATGAAGCTTTGCCACAATCTCTGTCAGCCAATCTTATCTTTGCCGTTTTTCTCTCTGTTGTCAGCTGTCATCACAGTCTATTTGTTATACTTTGCCACATGGATATTTTAATCAGACACAAAACAAGAGCAAATTGCACGTTGTTGCAAAACCCTTAAGGACTTGTGTGCCCTGTAATATCCTTAGCTCAGTATCTTGAGACTGGGCAGATAGCGGTCAGTGGCTGCAGTCCAGTCTTTTGTTGAATTCATCCCTGAAAGTCTAAAAACTCGCCAGGAGCACTGCAGAGCTGTGATGGTCATTCCATGCTGGAAAAGAAATAGTTTGATGGATGGAAAAATAGAACGAGTTAGCTATCTGTAGAGCCTTGCCAAAGGTGGAACAAAATAAAAAAGTTTTGCCTGAGGGTGGTGCCAGAGGTGAAAATATATATATATTATGCCTGTATAGCACAAGTTACACTCCATTGTTTACTCAGTATCCTGTTACTTTATCTGACTATCACATCAGCATGACGGAGAAGAGAGGTCAGATAAAGCCAAACACTGCATCTGCAAGGCAGTTTTGAGGCATTTGAAAGCTTTTATTACACAGATATAGTAGAGAGATGACAGGAAATCCGGACCAAACTTGAACTGGGGACAGTTCATGATCAGCATCTTAAGTGCCAGCAGCCGTCAAGCTTAATTTCAACACTGGAAACAGGGGAAACAGCTAGTCCGACACTGTCTTAAGGCAACAAAATCTGCATACCACACCCAAACTAAAGTGTGGTTGTGAGTAGTGGGTGATGTGTATTGCTTTAATCCCTACAAAGTCATGAGCTGACAAAGTTTGGACCGCCAAAGTTATTGGGATTCATCCTCTGGGATCCATGAACAGCTGCACCAGTTTCATATCAGTCCATTCTTTATTGTGGTATGTCACTTTGGAGCAAAGTGTTACGTGAACAGATTGAGCTGTATTACGTTGCCATCTCTGGCAAAAAATAGCAGACCGAAATAATTTTGCCACGGGACTCCAGTTGATTAAGTTTAGATGACCTTGACTATGTTCGGTCGTGTAAAATGGGCTGCAGGGTTTCATAGTCAAAGGGTCAGGGGGGCACATAGTGACAAGCATACACCCTGCTGAGCCATCCTGCCAGAGGCATAGTGCCTGTTGTGCAGCTCATCCTGACCTCTAACCTCTCTGTGAAGGAGAGGAGATGTTCATTTCTCCTTGAGAATCCATGTTGCTGTTTCACTGTATTTCATGTGTGTCGCTGGCTACTTTTCACCACTCTTCTCTCCCCCTGTTTTGCTCTCCAGATCATTTTCCATAAGGAGAACCCAGGCATCGACTATGAGTTTTATGTCCCTGTGGAGAAGAAGGAGGCAGAGAGGGAGAGGCTGGTGGAGAGAGAGAGGGAGACACTCAGAGAGGTGCCCAGAGAGAGACAGAGGGAGCGAGAGCCAGTGAGGGCACCCCTTCGCAGTACGTCCATCGCATTTCAAACATCTGATTTTCTTTTTTTTTGGCAGCCATGTTTTCTCCACGTTCCATACAGTGGTGTATAGACATTGGGTTCTTGTCAGCGGCAAAACTGAACCCTAAACCAGGATCCCAAGATTCATTCTTTCTAAATTACTGAAGGAAACACTTCACTATGTCCTTGGAGAATGATTGACGTGTTTATGGATTAGGATGGGTGTGGTTGTGGGCCAAGTGGGAGGGATTATTGTACAAGTGTTTGTGTGTTTGCCTATGACCTAGATGAGAGGCTATCTGGTCCACATGTTCGCTATCATGAGACCCTGACCTCATCATGACATCATTAGCCTCTGACTCACTGCCTTCCTCCTATTCTCAATATTTTAACATGCACATTTCGCCTCTTCCCTCCCTATTTATCGGTCTTTTTCCTCCCCTTAATGTCTGTTTCCCAATCTTCAGCTCTTTAACTCACACTTTCCTGGTCTCTCTCTAATTTATCTTAATGTCCTTATGTTTTTTTCTCCTCTCCCAGGTCCTCTCACCGTATCAGTAGAAGACCCTCCTCCTGCTCCCCCTCCTGTTTCAGTCCCTTCTTTCCCCTCTTCCTCCTCCTCCTCCTCTTCCTCCTCCTCCTCCTCTGTGTTTTCTCCTCCCTCCTCGGACCGGTGGACACCCGAGAGGTCACGTCCTCGAGGCTCTGCGCCCAACAGGAATGCTCGGATCCCCCCTCGTACAGACCTGCCACTGGACACTCAGCCACCATTTGTGTGGAGGAGAGGGGGGCTCACTGAGTGTTCTGCTTCCTGTGGCAAAGGTTAGATTCAGATAAGCCTTATAGACCCTCACATAAGTGTCATTTTAAAGTTAATTTAAGTTAAACACACTACAATGCTTAATTACTTTGGATGATGTGATGCCTCCCTCCTCTGGTTGGTAGGTGCAAGTACAAGAAGCTGATGTCTTTTTAAACCTGTCTGTCAATCGGTCTCTCTTTTTCTGTTTAGGATCTCAGTACAGAGTCATTCTATGTGCAGACCGCCACACAGATGAAGAAGTCCCAGAGAGGAAATGTGACTCCGCAGCCAAACCTGTCCCTGAGGAGGAGCCTTGTAACACACAGCCCTGCCCACCATTGTAAGAAAACACACCATTTGCTTGAAGAGATATAGAGATTAAAGACAGAAAGAGAGAGTTATTAATTCACAGCTCAAAAGAACACGCAAAATCTCTGTATCAACTCATTTTTTGTCTGTTCCTTGAGGCCTTTAGTTTTTCATGAAAAATAGTGTGAATAATAGCAAAAAAATGTATCTCACTTGTTCAGTTGCCTATAGTTTGTGCCATGTTAAAGGCGACAGTGGTGTTGAATTAATGAAAAGACCAGATCAGAATCGAAATCAGTGGATGCAAGGGAGCTACCGTGACTTGATAACAGAAATCTTAAAGCCCATAATTTTTGGGTCAATATCATTGTCCTTGTAGACATGAATTGTAGGGAGCAGACATATGCATATGCTTATTGAAATAGTTGTGTATCTGAAGGCATGACATGACGTGTTATTTTCAGCATGTCCCCCCCCCCAACTGTTTCTCTTAGCTGGGAGGCCAGTTTGTGGTCAGAGTGCAGTGTGTCCTGTGGCCCCGGGATGCAGCAGAGGCAGCTCCAGTGCAGGCAGAGCTTCGGGAACCGCTCCACCATGGTCCACCCACAGCGTTGTGCCAGCCTCACCCCACCAGAGTCCACACAACCGTGTCAGCTCCGCCTCTGCTCCCACTGGGAGGTCAGCTCTGACTGGAGTCAGGTAGGTCAACAACACCAGCATGTGACTGGGTCTGCAGACACAGTAAAAAGAGGACAAGTAATGTACCATGGAGGCAGATAACACAAAAAATAAGAAACAATAGTGTCAGTGTTAGTTAGTTAGTTAGTTAGTTAATGAAAGTCCTTTTTAATTTTAGCATTGAACTGTCGCTCTATCATGATTTTTTAATTCCTTCATTAGGACACCATACTATTGAGGTACTTTTCAAGTTGGATACTGCAAGGTCTTGGGTTGGGTTGTAGCAAATCATTTTTAGATTGTGTTCAATTTAAGTTTTGTCAATTAATCAATAACACATTTTGGGTATATTTAAAAAAAAGTTTAATAGATAATAAACAAAAGAAGAGTTCAAAGTTCTATCCGACCAACAGGTAATTATAATTTTACTGCCGCACAACTAATTGTCCATTGGGAACAAATAGAAGATGAAGTGATGGATAATCGGCTGTCTGTCTTTTTTGTTGACGAGTTTTATACATATTTTTGTCTTGTTGATGTCTCCTCTCAATTTGTCACAGTGCTCAGTGGACTGTGGAGTCGGGAGGAGGACAAGGAGTGTCAGCTGTGTCACCAATCAGGGCAGCATCGTCAACGACCAGGAGTGCAACTCTCGGGCTCGCCCACAGGGAAGTGAGGAGTGCAACATGGGGCCCTGCGTAACCAACTGGTACTTCACTAGCTGGTCCAGCACTGTGAGTGACACACGTGCACACAAGCAAAGGAACATGCACAGCACTTAGCGGTAATCCTCAACATGATCTTCCACTTTGTCCCTCAGTGTTCAGCACAGTGTGGCCCCGGGGTGCAGAGGAGGGAGGTGGTGTGTCTGACTCGAGGAGGGGTCAGGGAGGGTGGAGGAGGAGGAGACTGTGTCGGGGAAAAACCGGCAGAGATGAAGGCCTGCAACGGGGGTCCCTGCGTGCCCACAAGCATGTGGTACAGCAGCCCCTGGACACAGGTAGGACAGAGAGGAAAAAGGAGGAAAAATAGATGAGATGAATAGAGTGTGTCCATGTAGTGATTTTAAAATGTAAATATGTTTCTAACCTTCTTTGTTTTTTCACTTTTGGTTATGTTTCTTTTTTTTTTCTTTGTTGCATAAAGACACTGTTGTTTTGTAATGTGAGTTTGATGTCTGACGAAACTTACTATGACCCATAGTAAGTTGAATTAGTACTTTATGCAGTCTTTTGTTTGTTTTGGAGTAAAAGGACATTCATATTGCAGTGATTATCCTGGGTAGTGTGTCTGTGTCTGTCTCTCTAGTATTGAGATTTTTGTTCTTTTTCCAGTGCAATGTCCCATGTGGGAATGGAACTCAGCGACGAGACATCATTTGTGTCCAGAAGACAGGAAATGATTTTACCATCGCACCAGCCAGTGAGTGTGCACATCTGGACAAGCCCGTCGTGGTCCAAGAGTGTGAGATGGGAGAGTGTCAGCCGCAGTGGTTCACAACAGAGTGGAGCGCGGTGAGAGATGACGGGAAATGAAAGGGGGAATGATTAAATGTTGAGAACAAACAGGTCAGGACAACTTTAATTTATAAGTTATTTACACTCACTCTGTCTCTTTCTCTTTGTTCTCAGTGCTCGCGCTCTTGTGGGAAAGGATTACAAATGAGGGAGGTACGGTGTCTGACACCAGACAAAAAGCACAGCCATGGGTGCGATTTGAATGCCAAACCCGAACAGGAGCAAATCTGCAACACAATACCCTGCAGCCCACAAGTCTCAGGTCAGTGTGTGTGTGTGTGACAGTGAGACAGTATGTCCGTGTGTGTCTCGGTCTTTCTCCCTTCCAACCTCACTCCTCCTCCTCCTCCTCTTCCCCCTCCTCTTCGTCTCTGTTCACAGATGAAAACTGCCGAGACAGACGTCACAACTGCGTGATGGTGGTTCAGGCCAGGCTGTGCGTCTACTCCTACTACAAGAGCGCCTGCTGTGCCTCGTGTACCCAGAGTGCCCAGCGTGCCAAGAGGCACTGACAGCACGGAGTCACAATCACAGACAGCCCAGGTGTGCAAGAAGTCGAGGATTAGGTCAGAGGGGCTGATGACAAGCTTGTAGAAATGACAGCCCAGAGTAGACAGAATCCCTGCTATGGACGTCAGAAAACATTTTCTCCTGAGTCTTCAGGTAAAACACTGTGAAAGCAGCCGGTTCCTTTTTCCAGATCTCCATATACCGTTTTACATTGTCTTTTCGAACCGCATGTTCCACTGAGCTTGCATCGGTTTACAGTGTGGGTCAGCTTTAACAGGTTCGCAGTGTGTCACACGGGGCTGATTTCAAATATGGCTGAGAGATTGTAATGGACGGCGCTCACTGAGGACACGGCGGTGTTTCAACATCAAACCTAGCCTTTTTTTAAGATTCTCTCTAATTTACAGATGTAATCAGACATGCATACCACTAGTTATCAAAAGAAATGTGCTGAACAAATAATTACCATGTGTGCTAGATTGTATGCTGTAGTACTATGTGTGCTGAAGATCTACTGGAATAGATCTAATGTGTTTCTGTACACTGCATATGCAGACACCCCCAACCTCAGCTAGAAGGATTTCATTAACATATCGTATGTTGTTTTCTCCGTTTGCCAAAAAAATGGTGTCCTCCTATTGTGCAGTTCAGTATTTGAACAGAAGAACCAAAGGTATGTGGTGAGCAATAAGTGACCAAATATATCAGAGTGGGAAGACGCGAGATTCCTCCCAGACAAGAAGGATGTTAGACATGGATGTCTTGTGTGGTAATTATCTACTCATGCCAGTTATATATCCATGTAGGTCTTTTGAAAGAGAGCTGTCAGTGTTTAAAATCCACAGCTCGGGTGTGAAGACTCAAGCTGCCTTAATGTTTTAACTAAACTAAAGACGAAACTGTTAACAAAATAACAGGACATGGTTTTAAGAAAGACTGGTGCCATTTTGTACTTTTCTTGTCGTCAACGAATCACACGAAAAGACCAAACCAACAATATGCTGGTCTGGTGCTCACTGCTTTCTGACTTCCCAAGCATATCTCTGACGAACACCAGTATGCCATTTCCTTTCAAAAAAAAAAAACAAAAAGCAGAGACAGTGGAGCTCTGTTTCACACAGAAATATGATAGATGAGGCTTTGGTTGGTTTTGGTCTTTTCAATCGATTTTTTGACAATTAAAAAAAAATATAGGGACTTAGTGGCGGCGCCCAGGTATGGAGGTGTGAAATGATTCATTCCTGGCTGACCTAATTTAGTGATCGTGTTACCTTGAAGGTTCTGCAGAGGTCTTCCCTTGTTTTCTCACCTCATCTAAATTCTTTTTTAATTTTATTTTATTTGTGAATAGATGAAGAAGCCAGTATTAGGAAACCTCACGAAGACTGAGAAAGCTGCTTTCTTCCAACAGTCTTTTGATAGTTCAGCTTATGTTATGGATCGAATGCAATCATTCTGCTTTGGCCTGAAAGGAAATATTTTGTAATCTGAGGCGGCGACCTTTGTATATGTGTGTAAGTGCTTGTTATGTTTATCTCTCTTTCTCTTTCAACCCCCCCCCCACACACACACACACACACTCACACAATACACCCTGCCCACTCAAAGTCTGTATATTTGTCAGTTATGTTTTTATGTCTAAAATTTCTTTGAACGAAGTAGGCGCTTATGTTTATAACTGAGTAGTGTTATCAGAAGTGTTGTTGTAGAACGCATTTATTAACATCTAGCTGTCATACTTGCATTTGACAAGAGAATCAGCGACTTCATTGTGCTTGTAAGTTTTGGATGTGTGCGTTCATGTGTGTCTGTGTGTGTGTGCACGTGTGTTTGTGTGTGTGTGTGTGTGTGTGTGTGTGTGTGAGTGCTTGTGTGTCTTGCATCTGTGGCTTTGAATGTGCCATTCTTGTCTCTAATCCTACGTAGTAAAAATTACTTTTTATATAAAAGCGAAAAACGGATAGTAATTTATCTAAAGAACATGTAATTTATTTCCTATTTTAAGAAGCTGTAGCAATTTTTCTTTGCTGCCACCAGGATTTATGAGATTGTTATTACTGATACGCGGACATTTTTTTTTATCAAGCAAAAAACAGTGTGGAAAAATTATTATCTCAAAGATTCATTTTAAATAAAACTGAAACAACAGAGCTCTGAGTCATGTTTGCTTTTCTTCAGTGAACAAGGGTGACATAGCCTGTTTCCCCCAAGTGGTGGCGCCGTTGATTCTCTTACATGACTGAACAGGCCTCGTTTCCCTCAGAAATCACACAGAACAAGTCTGCTTTTAGTGCCAAGTCTGCATCGTGACTAATTGTTTGCTGTTGTTTTGTTTGCTTTTAAATAAAATTCGAAATATTAAATGAGCAAGGTTTGGCTTACAAGCTTGACTTGTGTATTTATTGATGTATTCAACAGGAAGTCACTTGAGAGACATTAGGACTGTGTGTTTTTCAGGAGTGACCTGGCCAAAATGACACTGTGAAGTCAGAAAAGTTAGTACATTCAACAGGCTACAGGAGGACCTGAAAGACATGAATAAACAATAAGTCCTTCGTGGTGCATTTTTAATATGCAATGTGGTGTACCAATTTCTGATACTTGCAAATATCAGTATAGTATTTGCAAATACAGTTTGTCATGCAAATTATTCCAAGCCCTCAGTGCATAATATGGAAAAACATAATTTATTGAGTTCATAAAGGTCAGAGATGTCCCGCTGCCTGAGGTGCAAACTGGCAGCAGAGTTGGAGTATGTCAACAGTAATTTAACAAAAGCTGTGAAGAAGAGTTTTTCTAAACTACAATACTCAGGTTGTGAGTCCAAGTCACTCAATCACATTTTCTGTTATTTTCCAACCACAAGGTCAAACAAAGGTGTTTCAAATTGCTAATTTGGCAAGACTCAGTAATTTTAACTCATTATTTTGCTTTACTTTTTACCCATAAAAGTCGTCACAGGAGTCTGAAAGTCTCAACATACTGGAATGCGCCTACATAATATACAGCATGCGTAAATTTTTAATAGATAAACCATCAAATTCCCTGCAAATGAACAGTCTCATCGGTGTCCTTGCGGCCCTGCCAGGAGGATTTTTATTATTAGTATTATTTCAAAGCGGCGATACTTTCATGCGTCCAATACTAAACCAGTATTTTCTATTGAAGTTTCATGGAATACGACCTGCTGTAATTTTGCTTACAGCTGCGTTCAGACACGTTCAGGATGGACCATTTCAGCTTGAAGGTGTACGAATGGCCTGCTTTGAGTACAAATAAAAAAGCTGAATAACATAGTTTAGGTTTTCTTTGCACCTCTGCTCTTGCACTTGCGTGCGTTTCTACACCATCGTGCAGGGAGGCTTACAGCTCCGGTGGCGTGCAGCCCGCTGCCTGCACACCGTCCACATCCTCAGGGCGCAGCGGGCGTTGCGTGCCTCCTCTCGTGCTGGGGTTTGACAGAAGGCCCCTATGTAACGATATAGATGCGAGTGTGCGTGTGTGTGTGCGTTCGTGCGTGTTGTGTGGGTGGGGTATAGGCCTATATATGGTGGATGAATGTAGCAGGGGATGCTGGCTCACAGAGGGCACGATGCAAAGCAGGCAGATGGTGACCTTTTGGAGTAAATTACCATGAACCCTTTGACTCCCTCCTTTCACTCAATCTCTCATCTCCCAAGACTCTTGGCACGTAGGGTACATACGCCTCAGTTATAAGAAAGAAAAATGGTGTCAGCTGGTTGTTAGTTTCTTACACTGGCTATCTCAGTGAAACAGCCCAATGTCGGCCGGTTTTTCAAAGTACAGGCTGTAAAGTAGGCCAGCTCCAACCCCGAGCTATCTCTCCTTCTCTCACACATTTTATTCACTCTGAGTGGGTGTGAGCGTGATTTCGGGCTCGGGCGTGAACAGCTGTAGTAGTCGTGACTGCGTGCACGTCATCGGCGGCGCGCTTCGGCTTCATGTCAAGCAGCATCGTTTCAGCACCAAGGCCAGGGCTCGCGGCGAGAACAATAGGCGGCTCCGCGCACGGTGTCGCTTAGGCAGCGTCCACAAAGTTTCGCCCCCAAACCGTGCTTTCAGCCAGCAATTAAGACCCACTTCAAGTTGTTCTAAAAATGTTTGTTTATATAAGCATTTTGACTTTAACGAGTGGAGTTGTAAAAGTGAGGGTGTGTGGGGGTGTTTTTGTTTCATTTTTCGTGAGATTGATGCGAACCCATTTAGCGACGGTCTCTGGCAGTTACGTCACGGGCTAGCAACCGCTTGTAAGAGAGGAGGGGGGAGGGAGAGAAAGAGCAGAGGAGATACCGGCATAGGACATGAAAAGCCATCCAGCCGTTGGACGGGTAAGACGCCACAAGAAAACAGAAAAATAGCAAGAATAGTAAGTAAGAGTCTAGCCGTCGTTAACGGTTGTAACAATAACGACAAGGTCTAAAACGGCTGTTACACACAAGTTTAAACTGTGGATGCTACCCGAATTTAAGTAGCTGGTTAGCCTTTATCACTGTGTAATTTAAAAGGAATTAAGAGTGGGCTTTCGTGAAAGTGAAAACTAACTAGCTAGCTGGGTCCACTCGGGATTGTAAGTGTCGAGAGGTTGCTTGAATCGCAGTGGGACCGGTGACAAGCTGAGATTTTGGACTCACCTGCTGGGATTCTCCTCCGCCACCTCCAGACCTCCAGACCGGGAACACACGGGAGCTTTGTAAAAACACAGCCGTGTCTGTAGTATCTGTACACAGAGAAGAAGGAGGAGGAGGAGGAGGAGGAGGAGGAGAGGGAGCGTACGGCAGGCACAAAGAGCGGAGAGCATCTAGAGAGGGGAGGAAGGAGGACGGGACGGAGAGAGCGCGGTGAGGACAACAACGAGGACCCAACAGAGAGCATCCCTCTTTAAATTCTGATCGGCACTCTGCCTGTTAGCAGCCTCTGAAAACGGTAAGAGCTTTGATGTATGTGTCTTGTATGTACATTTCCTTGTGCTGTTTTGTTCTGGTGTGTGTGTGTGCGTGTGTGCGCGCGCGCGTGTATATGTGTATGTGTACATTGAGGGGGGATCGGACAAAGAGCAAGGGAGCCCCATGACATCCGTGTGTATGCTGTAACCTACAGCTGGCTAAACAAAGAAACCGCTCTATTGCAATGATTAATCCTCAATCACGCTGTTTCTTCTCTTTTTTATGTGTAGGGATCCTGAACGCTGTTTATCCACCAAAAGGTAATTCATGCTCACAGATATTTTCGATTTATATATATTTTAATTGGAGGGGGAAAATTCCAATCATTGTTTTTTGATTGGCTAATTAACATTTGCGTAATTGTTTCACTAGGAGCTCGTGGAGCCCTTTGTCATCAGGATGGGCAGTAGAGACCCCAAATAATCACTGAAATAATGTTTCTATTTATTTATATCATTGGAGCACCATCACCATCTTAGAGCCTAATATTATATTCAAAAAAGGCATTTTATTAAGAGTTCACGTTGACAGCATTTTTTTATTCTTTATATTTATAACTTTACACTTACAGATATTCTAATACTATATTAAATGTAATAAATGTTATAAACACAAGTCCCTGAGGGAATACTACAAATATTATTACAATAACTAGGAGTTTTAAAACCAATGAAGTGAATCGTAAGTAATTATGAACTCGATATTGTGTATCACAGGCATACTATAAGACACTAAGTGAATGTTTTTAGGATCATTATTGTTATTGTATGATTGTCCACTTCTCCGGCTGTGACCTAAAGACTCATCTGGCATCGCTTGCTCCTCTCCAGGGATACCTGCTCCTGATCTGTTTACCCCTCAGCCCCTGCAGTACCCAGTCATCCTCTCCACTTTGTCCTGATGAAGGAGGCCGACGCCATAAAGCTATTCGTGGGGCAGATTCCCCGGAATCTGGAAGAGAAGGACCTCAAACCCATCTTCGAGCAGTTTGGCAAGATCTATGAGCTAACTGTGATTAAGGACAAATACACTGGCATGCACAAAGGTAGGTCTCATCAATCTAACACACTCTAAACATGAAAAGGCAAAAAGACATTCAGATAGACAGGTTTCTTGTACTAGATAGGTAGACATGTGACAGTGAGGCAGATAGACGGGTGGATTTTCCTGTGCCGTGTGTTACATGATCACCATGGAAACTGTCACACCTGGGCTCGTCTCCATCTCCTGTTAACACTGCAGCGTGAGATCGTGAAGGCAGGCAAACAAAGTCAGTTACTACACATACGCTGCGAATTAACAACTCGTTTTTGCATGAGAAAAACACACATAGCCTTCTGCACATAAATTTCGCAGTATGTTTGAAAACCGCTCAGTTTTAATTATTTACAATAGAAGGAGGGATGCTTTTATCTTGGATACTATGAAGAGTTGAACGAGGGACAAAAGAATAAACAGTGAGATGTTAGATGGCGTAAAATAGTATAAATTACATTACATGCTCACTCATTTATTCTCTTAAGTCAGCTAAATTATCCATTCATCAGTGTTGGGTGGCTTTCTCATGGACGCCTTTTTGCTTGCAGCCAGAAATATTTGTGGCAATTTGATTCCACCTTTCAAATGAGATGTCACCCTTGTATAGAGCATTACATCTAAAAGGAATCTTGATTCTAGATGCACTATTAATATGTTTGTGAATTTCCTGCCATTATGGAACAATAACCCGACAATTCTAGAAAATATGGCAGTGGTTGGTGTCGTTTATCTCACATAGTCTCAAGCATCTACCACCACTTCCTGATGCCATGTCCACAAGGGTGCAATAAAAAAATATTTTTCCAACAGAATTCTCACCGTGTAATTGAACTACTTGGATTCCACTGTGCCTTACATATTCTTCTCCAGCCCTCCTCTGAAATATTAAAATTTTACTCTTTCTCCCGCTTTTCTTTTATATACAGTGTACTCTCTGACTTGGTCTGGAGAATATATATTCAGATAGATAAACTTAGAGATAAACTTGTTAAATGTTGTGGTTTGGGTATTGCCAAGAAGATTTTCATGATTCCTGTCTGTCCTGTTTCTAAAGCTCTTCCCAGGTTCTGGTTCAAATAATGCCAAAGTTGAAGGTATCTACAGAAATCATTTCATTCCGGCTCATGTTTTTTTCTGTACAGATTTAAAGCTCTGGAAGGCCCTCTTGTGAGCAAATCTATAATAATTAGGGTATTTTGTGATCCATTTTTGAAATCCATCATCAGATATATTTGGAACAAAATCCTATTGCAACCACACCTCCGTAACAGTTCAGATGAACCACTCAGTCTGCATTAGTTTAGTTCCTCCTGCCAGGTTTTCAGTAGTGATGAATAAGTTTATAGTACATAGTATATAGAGTCGAGTATCCAAATCATGTTAATGATTTAAATAATAACACAGTAACTTCTAACAATAGATAATAGTAAAAAACTGTTGCAAACACACACAAACACTCTCTTTTAGTCTCTCTCCCACTCGCACGCACACACGCATGCACACACACACACACACACACTGACCTGGGCTCCTGTGTGTTATGAACCAGATTAGGCTGTATGCTCCAATCAGTGTAATGGGCCTGTAAGCCTGGGTGACACAGGGGAAAGAATCTGTTGTTTTGAGAATCCCCACAGCCACAGTAAGCCCCTCTTAAAAGCAATGAGATGGTCCATAAGATGCATATGTGTGTGTGTGTGTGTGAGTGTGTGTGTCTGCCATGTCCTGTCCTGTGTGCTCATGTGTGTCTTGTCTGTATTTTTTTCAGCTTATACACTATGTTCAGTCATTCTACAGGTGCACACTCACTGTGTGAATGTTGCCTTTCTAATCTTCTCTTCTTTACTCTGAATCTACGTTGGTTTGTCTGAAATGTCACCGGGATGCTAACCTGCTACTAATCTTGTTGTCTTAGTGCTGGTGACAGGTGTAGTAAACAGCTCTGACCAGCCAGCTCTGCTACCTACCCCTCCCTCACACACACAGACACAGGTACAGCACATAGGAAAACAGAGGGAGTGTATTTGGAGTGATCGTGAGGCATGCATAGTGGTTGATATAGGGCACGAACCTGACTGTGCCCAGCCTGCAAGGCCTTGTTAGCCCCGCGCACACGTCTGTGGTGCTGTCATGTATGCTGACTCGTGCCGTGCCGTTCTGAAATGTGCCGTGCCGTGGACTGTCCTTCTCTGCTCTAGAGTGCATCATCATGGTGTTGTCAAGTTGAGTTACAGTGCATGAATATATATATTTTAATCCCCTCGCACAGTTAGCCTAGTCATAAACCAGGATAGATGACAAGGAATCAGGAAAGGCATCAGAAAAGGAGACATTTAAATGATTTAAATGGTGTGTTTTTGTAGGGGGTGATACAGAGACAGAGAATGACAAATGTTAGAGCTACTCACTGACCTTTCTTACCTTGCTGCTCTCCTTTCTTCTTCTCTCTTTCTCTGTCTCACAGGATGTGCATTTCTGACATACTGTGCGAGAGAGTCTGCACTGAAAGCCCAGAGTGCTCTACACGAGCAGAAAACGCTACCAGGGGTAAGTAAACATCACAAACAAATACACACACACACACACACACACACACACACACACACTCATCTCTAGACAGTCCACACTTCAGCCTTATGCAACTATATACCCATGCTTGCACATACATTCATATCACAAGTGTCCCTTCCCCCCACCTACATACACAGGCGCTGTCGTCTACCTTGTATACACACACACAGACACACACAAGTGGCCTCAGATCACAGTGTGTCTGTGCTATTGGAGGTTCAGCTCCCATTAGGCGCACTGTGACATAACTCAGCAGCCAGCAGGCGTCTTGCTGCTAAGGACAAATACTCCCTCTCACCAGAGACACACAGGGCACTCCATGAGCATTATCATCTCCATTTCTCTATCTTTCTCTGTGTCTCCATCTCTCCGCCGGTCCCTCCGTTACCCTCTGGTGATAGCTCCCGCCTAGAGAGTGCCTGTAATTAATGTGGCCGTTCCCCTTTGTCTCGTCCCAGTCTCCCTCAGTCTCTCTTGTGAGGGATCGTGTGCCGCGGCTGGGCTGGGGTTCGACAGTCTTCATTATGGATGGGACACTGTGCGAGATCTGTGTCTGTCTCGTAGGCTGTACCTCTCTGTCGTTCCCTCACGCTTTTTTTCCTCTCTGACCTGGTTTCCACTGCGGTTAAAAACAGATTTCTGTCCGTTTTGGAACATTTTGCTTTCTTAACCTATTTTATTTTTAACACTGAAAATAGCGTGCACTGCTACCTAGCCAAAAGAGAGCGCTGTGAAAGTATAGGATGTTTCATAGAGAATAATTTTCCTAGCCTTATCTAAACTCTGATTTGTGGCAGTTACAACAGATATAAAAGAGTGAATGTACCTTAACCAACTCTTTCTTTCTGTGTCGCTCTGCCACTGATCAGAGTTTGCAGCACCTTCTCTGCAAGCTGGGGCGTTGATAAGATCTCTGAGAAAACGGTTGGAGGAAAGCCTGAAGAAAAGGCGGCTTTGGGGGAGGGGGAATTTTATAACATACACGAACACAAATCTATGCATACATACTTATTGCAACCATGTGCGCTTTTCCGTGCAGCTAGGGGAAGCCTACATTTGTACCGTACATACACACTCACTCATGTACAAACGGAGCATGTTAATGATGAGTAATCCAATTAGGACCTACTTAGGAGTCTGACCTTTCTGCAAAAATCACCTTTCCACTGTTTTCTGTGTCTCTCTAGTGCTGCCCTTTGTCCTTTGACTCATCTCTCTTGCTGTCTACACAAGGTTTTACTCTTTTCTTTCCAACTGGTGATATCAATAACAGCCACATTACAGAAGCAGATAATTGCAATGATTTTCCAGATAAACTGTGATAAATATTCTGGACACACGGAGGAAACATTTTCTGGGAGAATACTCATTAGCTGCACAGACTTACTGAAGAGCCAGCACACAATAATCAGAATCACCACTCCCCTGAGGACGGACTAGTGCTGAAACGAGGGTGTGGTTGTCTTGTGCTGGGTTTTCAATAAGCCTGGGCTGTTAATTAGCTACAGAACACTTTCTGCATGTGGCTTTCCTCAATTTGGAGTGTCTTGCCTCTCACTTTGAGGTTTATATGAAAGAGATGTCATCTCTTATTTCGTCCAGTTTGAGCCAAAAATAAAGTACCTGGAAAGTCTATGAATCAGTGAAGATCTCATTACAGTCTGTCTGTTTGAGTGCATCGAATAGGTTGATAATTATCAGTAAATGGAAGGTATGTAAACATTTCCTTCACTAATACATGCTTTTCTGCAACGCTCTCTCAAATGATTCATCCCCGTGAACGAGCTGGTTTATCATGCTGGTATGTTGACTACTGCTGGAGTTTGACAATTTGAAATCTTGTTTTTGAAAAGATAAGACAAATCTAAATTTTCCCAGAAATCCAAAGCTATATTTCAGCTTGAAGACTGTTACATAGTGCGGCACTTTCCCTCCCTGTGTCTTACCTCTCCTATCACTTTCTACTACCTGTCTAGACCCTTTTTCTATTCTGTGTCTTCTCTTTCCTCCTCCTCCTCCCTGCCTATTGCCATTTTGACAGGATTTAAAATGACTTCATATGACTTCACAAGCCTCCCATTGTCCCATTCTTTTCTTTTGCTGAGAATTGCTTTTTCATCTCTTCCTTATTCCTCCTTTTATTCCCCAAGTCCTCCATGCTTTTCCCTCACTCCATCTTATCTCTTCTTTTCTCCTCAAATCCTCTCTGTCCTCTGTTCAACTCCTCCTCTCACATCCCACAGTTTCTCTCCACCAGTAGAATATTACAGAATGTTCCCCTCACTACCCTCAGCTCCTCAGCTCTTTCATCGCTTGCTCCTTTTTCTCTTTAAAATCTCTTCATGGCATCCCTTTTTCACCCCGTTTTTCCCTTCCTGCTGTCTTATACTGTTTTTTTTTTTTTTTTTTTGCCTCACTACACACTCATGCGTCCTCCTCGGATTCTCATTTCACAGTCATTTATGGTAACCCTTCTTCTAAGTCCTCCTCTCAGCGTCAGTCCCTCTCACTCTCTCTAACCCCCCCTCCCCTCGCAATTCCTCTACCCCTCTTCTCATTTCCCCTCCTCTTGATTAGTTGACCCTTTTGACCGTTTCACACCCCCCATCTCCCCCCTCTCCTCCCCCTCTCCCCTTCTTCCTCGGCTCCACTTGTTAAGCTGCATGATTAGTTTCTCACAAACTCATTTTCATAGTCAGATCCCGGGCTCACCGTGGGGCAACTGGGGCTGAGGTGTGTGTGTGTGTGTGTGTGTGTGTGTGTGTGTGTGTGTGTGTGTGTGTGTGTGTGTGTGTGTGTGCATGGTAGTCTTGAATCTTGGGATTGCTCTTAATTGCGGGCGTTGGTGGAACGTAAGGCACCTCATACAATTTTAATGGAACATCACACAGTCATACAGATGTGTTTCTCTTACACCATTGATAAGGAACTAAAAGGTTTGGTGAGGAGTCCAGTACTACAGAGAGCTCTTGCTGCTTCTGTCTGTCACCCACTGATGGGATTTAACGCTGATTTAACACTTCCCACCAGCCCATAGAAGAATAAAAGGATGGAGGCAAACACACCGAGAGTTATAGAGAAACTATACCTTAAATGTCCCCCTGCTAAGTTCAGCAGGGGCAGTAGGCTGTCAGAAAATGAGAAAAAGGACAGAGGCATTGAGAGAGACAGAGAGAGAGATGAACAGATGGCCTTATCAGTGTGTCCTGCGCCTTGTGTTTAATTTGGATGCAGAGAGGGAAAGAGAAGCACAGAGACAGCAAGAGATGAAGAGAGGGAGAGGTAGAGAGTTACATTATATTAGTCACAGTAGAAGAAATTTAACAGTGGAACCACTAGCTAGTCCCACTGTAGCACACAGATGTTTTGGTGTATTAGATGTGGTGCAGAGATATCCTCTGGGATGCATCCGCACCAAAGAGTTCGTGTTGTAGCTGTCACATATGAGTGCTAATTTGCACTTGAAAACTGAAATTCTCATTTGCATTTTCATGCAGGGATTGCTCCAACTGGGAGAAATGACTGAGATGTGCAGCGAGGTAAAAATCTGCTGCCATAATTATGCCTTTTGATTTCACCTTGTTGATGCTTAAAGGACAAATCAACAAGCAAATAATAAAAATTAAAATTTCAACAGCCATTAAGGCCATGCACATTACAGACATTTACACTAGACACACAGGAATATGTGATGCGCCACAGGCTGCTGTCTTGTTAATACAGAGGGTCGATGGTAAAATGCCAACAGCATGTGTCCAGGGTCAGACGTCAGGGCTCAGCTTCAAGTCAACAAATTCAGGGTGGCTGGTCTCAGAGCTATAAAATTTTATCTCTAGGAAAACCAAGAGAAGACTTTGGACCACCATTATGTAGCACACAGGATTTAAGAGAATGGAGACCGAGAGGTGAAAGCTTCAATTCAGAATTTCATTTTTATCTTGTCTTTGGTGCTTGTTATGGCTCTGGATTGATCATTATTGCAGCATTAGTCACTATATAAGCCACTAGAAATTAAACTACTAACAAGAATTTAGTCATTCGCTCTGTTGCTTCTCTTGCGGTCAGTTATGATTTTAACCTCATACCTTCCTCTTCTCTCTATCTGTCTATCTCTCCATCTCTCCCGAGGCTGCCACTGCTGTATTTCCTCCCTTATCTCTCCCCTCATCTTTTCCTTTTGTTCTTCGCTGTTGATATCTCTCTCTCCATTTAATCTGCACTCTCTTCTCCCTGCGTTTATCACTCCCTTCATCTTTGTTCAACTTCAAACACAAGCATTCATACATTCACACACGCATGTGCACAGTCACACACCCAAACACACTCGAGCACATCTGTTTGGTCACGCTGGCATCCGTGGATCTTAGTGTAGGTGAAATTAAAGTGTGATAAGCAGCTTACCAGGTGTGTGTTGTCATGCTTCACTGCTCTCCAGGCAGTACTTTGCTCCCTGTTCTTTGATTAGAGCCAGACCATAAGCCTACACACATACACACACACAAACACATTACTTAGGCATATATGCATTGTACTTCCCATGACACACTTGATGCCTTATGAATTATTAAAACAATAGCAGAAGTGCCACAGGACAAGTAGTTAACAATAACTTATACAGCAGAGATCGATACTCTTATTAAAATATAATAAAACTTTATAGTAGTGATATTGATTTAATGCATATGGTATGACATCCTTCTGAAGCTGATAAAATGGAGTAGTGCCAGGGTTACTACCGGCTCATGCAAACACGATTGGAGCTGTTGTGTATTTTATTGACCATATACTGGAGGGAGAAAGAGGTGTTATTTATGTCCCTGGATGCAAAGACTATATTTATTTGCATGCACAGTATGGGCTCACACAGACTCACTCACTTGCAAGGTGAGAGTAGAACTACTTCTGTATTCTTATTGTATAATTAAGTATATCCACTCAATCCTTAAAGGACAGGACAATATGTTACAGAAATAAACATCATATTAAACATAAAATTTGGGTTCGCAATACAAAATTGCATTTCACTGGAGTATGTCCATAGTGTGAAGAGAATGACTGTGAAGTTAGGCATCATCTTTTCATGCGACCGTCATCCAGCGCGTGTAGTTGTCGTTTATCAGATCCACTTAGGAACTGTGATGTGTGCATGTTGTGTATGTTCTGCGTGTGTTTCCATGTGGAATCTAAGATGCCTGGCAGGCAGCCTCCCAATGGGGCAAAGCTATGATGAGCAATTATCCACTAGGGCGACTTTGTAGGCTAATTTAGCATATTTATGTGGTCAGCAGCACTGTTTACTATTCCCCTTCACTGCTTACTGCTGCACTTTCAATTTAGAACAGATCCCAGCTCCCTCTCTCATTCTCTCTCTCTCTCTCTCTTACATTTCTCTCAGTCTCTTCCTCCTTTGCCATCCCTCTGCCTCTATCTCGCCCCGCCGATCTGTACCCCCCCCCCCCCCCCCACTCCCCTCCCCCGTGCTGTTTCTCTATTTTTATCCTCACTGTGTGTGGGATGGGAAGGGAATAGAGGGACAGGTGTAGAATCAAGTGTGTGTGCGTGTGTATGTGGTGTGTGTGTGCGAGAAAAGTGGAGAGATGGAGGAGGAGCCAGAGAGAGTGATACAGAGGGGGGATGCCGGGTAAAGGGGTCTTGGTGAGGGGTTGTGTACAGCTAAGACCAAGAGGGATTTAGCTTGTTTGTTTAAAACAAAAGTCTTTGCTGTGTGTGTGTGTGTGTGTGTGTGTGTGTGCGTGGACACATATGTGATGTTGTGTGCACTTGAATGTGTGTGTGGTTGTGAGTGCATTTGTGCATGCAACATGGACAGAGAAGGAGTGCCTGCCTCATATTTCACCACAAAATTGAGGCAGAATCTAATCATGGCCTCATAAAAGCCTGACCCAGGAGAGCGCCTGCCTCTTTAAGGCCTGACACACACACACACACACACACACACACACACACACATAAAGAACATTTTTATCTTTGCCAGTTTGGAAATTATGTTTGTGTGGACGCATCATTACCAGGTTATGTGATTGCTTGCTGCCAAATCTGTGTCTCTCAGATGTTGAACTCTAAAGTAGCCCAAAGTTGAGTCTACATCACACACCATCTGTTTTGTGAATCGAGCCAGCTACGGAAATCCGCAGGGCCTAGTTTCCACATTCATATAATGAAAAGAACTGTTCAGTTGCAATTATCAGTCATCATTATTGCATCTGATGCTGAACTGATATGTGCTTTGCTGTTGTAACTTAAAACTGACTTCAGACCTTGAGAGAAGCACAGCATGAGCGGCACTGGTGTACCCTTTTAAATCCTGGATTCACTAATGGCTTACTGCAAGTTGGACATTCAAGTTGATAAATATGGAAAATATCCTGTGGAAAAATCTTCACATTTAAGATAAATAATAAAGATGCATATTACACACTGACATAGTTTAATTTGACGTTATTTTAAGCACACATGTGGGGTGTCTCTCATTCATGCATTTGGGTTTCAAGTAAGAAAACAAGTGCCAGAGAGCAAAGCATGCCAAAAAAAAAATTTCTTAAATGCTATGAACAAGTGCCCAGATCTCAGCATTTGCACTTGTGTAGTGCTTTGATCATTGAGCAGTGTCACTAAGTTCGAGAGCCAGGCGATACAGCAAAGATTTCTCCCTTTTAGCATGGGTTATTGTAACATTCACCCTTTTATTTCCATTCCTGATTACAGATCTTGTCATGATATTTTGGTACATTTTGGGAGCCATCCAATCCATGCAGGCACTGAATTGGATAGGAACGGATAGGAAAACATGATATATTACATTCAGTTGAAAGATGTAGCAAGCCATGCTTTGGATCGTTGATCCAGGAGTTGTCAAAAAGTATTTAATTTTACTTCTATATTACATTTTTTTTCTAGATCAAATTGAACTTTTTGTGCATTTACACACATGTTTCTGTCCAAATTGGCTGTTTTTCATCAAAAATAAGTTACTGGAACCTGGATTTCAACTAAAACAGCCAAAAAATAATTGAAAACTCCAATCCAGACACCTTGTCTTAGCATGTAAATTTATATGTCTGCACTGAGATGTATAGAGCAGGGCCCATATGAGGGGGCTGAATGAGTGTGTGAATTCGACTGAATGAAAAAAGGGGGGTTAAGAGTGGTGGTGGAGGGCCATGAAGAGGTCTGGCATGAATAGGGGTGCATAGACAGGGAGGGGGCAGGGTGAGACAGGGGAGGAGCAGAGGAGGTCGAGCTGGAGAGAAGGAGGAAACAAGACAAAAGTTTTTCATAATGAGCGTGGAGGAAGGGGTAGACGTGTGGTGGGTGGAAGAAAGGGGGTTTTCTGGGTGGCGGAGGAGTGGGAGGGAGCCAGGGCGCACTTCTGTCAGTTTAAACAGAGACATCTGTCAGAGGGGGCCGCTGGTGTGTGTCTGCATGTGTGTGTGTGTGTGTGTGTGTGTGTGTGTGTGATTAGGCAGACAAGGGGATGACAAGACTTAAGTTGCACCTGGGTTGTGACCTCCACTCTGAGGTCTCCTCTCTAACCACACTTCAACCTGCTGTCTAGATAATGGCTTTTTCACACTGACCACAGGGCAAATCTGGAGCTTATACAACCAGATTACACTTCACATTTGTCTGTCCAAAAACCGAAGACAGGAGAATGGAACAACAGGACTAGCTCCGTCCTGCTTGGTTTGTTAATGAGTGAATGTTTTAATAACTCTCCTTTAAGCATTAATGCACATGCAGAGTAAACTGAAAGGATGTTTTTTTTAAATCTTTTTTTGTTTAGTTTGTGTAAATAAGGTTCTCATAAGATTTAGGCATGACTTCTAACTGATCAGCGAGAAATTCTTTGATCTCCTTGATTCATTCTGAATACTCGAAAAAGTGAGCCTATTCTCCTCTTCTTTGACCTTGATAGAAAATATAATGAGGACAAGTAAAGATGCAAAATCATAAAGAGTTAGAAAAGACAACAAGAAGAAATGAGAGAAGAATTAATGAAATTTACAAGGCAAGCTAAAAACTGGGTATATTAAAGCATGAGTGTGATCTTAAGAAACTGTCTTGGAACTGCTCAGCCAGTTGTTGGTAAAGGGGGTACAGACCAGCAGTACATTTTAGAAACTGTTAGTATGTCTTATGAGTTGTTAGGCGATGAAGTTGTTTAAGATTCCTACATGCTCAAAAATTACAAAAAAATATTACACTTTTTTTAAAAAACTGTTTGATAAAACTTTATGGGAGCATACCAGTCTTTACAGTAACATGTTTGGCTTGCTCACATTACATGGATTCCTGCTCTGTAACTATCTGAGCATCCAAAAAATGTGTCACTGGCACTATGTTGAGTGTAATCTCAGTGAATATGAGATTTTTGCAATCATGAATTTGTCAGGCTTTGAACAGCCTTTTTAATTCACCAGCTCATTTCCCAAAGGACTTATACTCCCCAAAATAGAAAGAAGGTCCAAGTGCATAGGTCTAACAGTTATCCGCTATAGTGCTGCTGGATTATGTTGGTCTAAATCCAAAGGATCAAATTTCAGTGAGTGCTCCAGTGCTGCATGAAGAATGTTCTCATTGGGTTTGACAAAAACAGCATAATATTATAGGGATCAACAGGGTAGTTAGTTCTGCGTTATGCATGGTTTCATACTATTACTATGGAGAGTGATAAAAACAGAAAGACCGGGAGCAAGAGAAGTGAATATGTCATTAATCCAAGCTCCAGTAGGGAGGCTGATGAAGGGTTAACTGTCAGATAAAGATGAGTGGAGGAGAAGGAGGGCAGGCTTCTCAGGTGTGAAGAATGGAATGAGAAAGACAGAGGAAGGAGGGATGAGAGCAGGGGGAAGGGCCGCTCACCAGTCTGTATTGTGGTTGCAAGCCCCCGTCGCTAGGCAACGGAGCTGAGCGAGATGCCAGGTTGCTAGGTAACCTGGGAGATGCAAAGCCTCGCATGGTGCGATAGAGAGGTGGGGTGGAGCTGTGCTGCTGGGCTGCTCCACCCTCCCGCTATCACTCTCTGTTTCTCACATCTCAGTTTCCTCATCCAGCTGTGAATGAGAGCCGTAAACTCAGCTTCAACGGGAAGCTATGGTGGTGCACGTTTCAGTATCCTGCCAATTTTACTGATATGTAAACACACTGAAAAACAGTGCATAAAAATACACCTTTAATTAACTGTTTTTATGGTGGTACATGCGATTAAACTGATATAGACATTAATCATTGATATGATTGATGCGATTTAACTACTGTCTCTTATTGTGGTTATTATGATATGTAGCATATCTCTCTTTTCTTTCTCTCATTTGATCTGTTGATTAATTGTTTGCTTTATAGAATGACAGCAAATAGAAAAATTATGCCCATCACAAGTTCCCAGTGTCAAAGTTGAAAATCTGTTGGTTTGGCCAATCTACTACCCAAAGATATTCCTTTAGCTGTCACAGAAGAAAAATTGAAAGTATTTGAACTTTGGATTTGAGTTTTTTTTCCCACTTTAATTGATTTAACCATAGCTGAAAGAGTTACACCCATCACAACATTCTGGCAGTGACAATAAAAATAAATGTCTGCATGATAATCATATCCATTCTACCATATGATTATTGTTAGTCAAACTGTGTCATTATCTCCTGTAAACAGTCACACCCAAAATATGATATTTTAGTTTGTATGCATTGTACAGCTCTAGCATAAAACCATCTATGTCAGGGAGCTGTTTCACTGGATGGAAACAATAGACTTCTAATCAATACAGCATCTTTTCTGCATGATTTTGCACTGAAAATGAAAAGTATTTTAGGAGGTGTTTTCCCAGTTCAAAATTAAGGCAGAATTACCATTGAATCTTTCTGTAGTTTTATGTAAAACAATGTTTTTAAGAGAGACAATCATGGAGAAAATAGAACTGCTATTTAGCTCAATTTTGGTTTTGGCAAATTAACACAAGGGTTCACTATACCGATGATAATAAGCTTGTTGGTCTGCAAGGCATGGTACAGCAATGATGGAGAAAAAAAATGAGATAAGGAAGTGAATGAGAGGGAGGAGAGAGCGAGAGATGAGGGAATGAGTGAAAAAATGATAAAAAAGCCAGAGATGTCCATGTCATCAGGCAGGATGTGGGGGGGATTATAGAGTTGAGACTGGAAAGAGGGGAATCGAGGATGTGGGAGAGGAAGAGGGAGAAATACTGCTAAATCGTGGAGAAGGGATAAAAATAGTTTTCCTTTCTTGTGCACTCTTGGAAATGGACATCTGAAATTGTGTGGATGGAGTGTTCCAGAGGGAGATTGAAGGGGGAAGGGTGTGTTGTGTGTGTGTATGCGTGAGTGTGCGTATTTGAGGAAGAGAGATATGAAGAGAGAGTGTTTATGTGTCTGTAGACGTACACACTCACACCCACCCCGTTGTCTGTTGTCATGCTCTGGACTGTAATCAGTTGTATGTGTGCAGGAACATTTGTCCAGTGTTGCCCTTGAGTGCTTTGACGACCAAAAAGGAATCAAAAGACCAAAATGATAACATTGATCCAACACTGTATTTTAATCCATGTTCCAAATAGTGTGTGTACACACATTTACATACGCACACTTCCCCCTACCCTCATGATGTGGTTTGTTCCACTGATTTTGCGTAGGTGGGGGACGGCGTAGAATACGATTTGATTGGATAATCCAAGGATTTAATATCCCCTAATCCTGACACAATCCTCTCTGCATTACTGCAGGAAGTAAGATTAACTGTATGTGTGTAGTATGTGTTTGTTTCTGTGCACAAAAGGGCGGGTGCTCTGGGACCAGGGTAAAGTGTAGTAGTGTATACTGTGTGTGTGTGTGGGGGGGGGGGGTATTTGTGTTGGCACCACAACATGCAAATGTATCTGTGTTTGCATGAGGGTTTGGTCATGCGTGTACGAGTGGACGTGGCTCCACTGAATGCAAGTGGTCATGCAAGCTCACACATGATCATATATCACAGATCTCGCCCTCATGCATGGCTGCGCCGCCGCTCACATATGTGAATTTGCATTCCTCAGAGATACAGAAACTCAGTCTTTCAGTGAAGGCTTCTTAGTATGCAGCAGGACGGATGATACCGCGCTACAGTATGAAGCCAGCTCCTCGTACGTGCGCACATTTGCAGATGGTTACTGTTGATTAAGTCTTAATTGGAACGTGAGTAATTAGAGGATAATTTGAGTTGAAAGGAGCATGTGGCTGTTCATGTGTGTTGGAGTAAAGGAAGAGAGAGTGAGGAAGAGTGCAGTACAGTGTGACTGACTAGCAGGGACTGTACTTTATTTGCATTTTTCTCTCAGGCTCAAGGGAATTTTAATTGCTCTGCTACAATATAGATTCATTTGCTCACCTCCCTCTCCTTATCTTGTTTGGAACCGAATCACACTGGATACTGCCCATATCTTTACATTAATCCCACACATTTTCTGTCCTGTTCGTTTCTCAGTTCTCATACATTTTACTAACACTCAGTACTCATTTGTCCGTGCTACATTAACTCAAAGCGAGGTGTTGAGGAGGACAGTATGAACCCACCAAAGCACGCTCCAGCACAAATTCTTTGTTTACCCGAAGAGCACAGCAGTCGCCCTTGGCAACCAGCATCCTTGTTTACCTACCCAGTGTGCCGTCATATGATTTCCATGACAACAAGCTGGTTGCTATGCCAGTTTTCCAATGCCATTGTGTCGTCTTTGTAGCAGCAGTGTGCACCTATCACCTGCTGTCGTGTGTTAGTTTCTCTGCCTTTTTCCATCTCCTCTGACTCTGCTTTTTATCTATCATAATGTATCAAATTTATATTATGTGATTAATTTAAATGATCAAAAGGTCAGCGCAGTTCAAGCAAATGCACACACACACAAAAAAAACCACATAAGAAACTGATAAGCATTGATTGATAAGTCCTAGTTTGGAATGATTATGTGCTTCTGTTCAGTCTGTTTTATGGTCATGAGGATGAGCTTGAACAGACCTAATGAGGGAAGAAATGTAAGAAGTGATGGATGGACAGGAGGATAGAGAAAGGGTTAGTGGACACAAATCTTGCTACAATCAGCCTGCTCTACAACACAGCCTGAAATCAATGAACACGACAGGACTGATCGATGAGTTGATAGTGCAAGATGGATGGCAGCGTGGATGGACAGCAGTGGCACCAGGACTGGGATATGATGGATGGATAGATGGATGGATGAGTGGATGTCTGTGAGGGCGGAGTGTGTGGATACTTTCTCTAAGTTTATATGCTGGGGTTAAAAATGTACATCACTCCTTCCTCTGCAGACTGCACATGTTTTACGTGAACGTGCATGCTGATGTGTTTGCATCTGTGTGGGTTTGTACCTCTGACGGTGTGTGATGGTCTTGCTTGGATCAATAGCAATGTGGTGACAGCTGGGAGCTGATTAATCAAACGTATGGACCAGTCTCTCTCTGCTCTGCCCTCTCCTCAATTACCAGCTTCATTACATTGCCTTAACACTCCACTGGGACCTTTCTCCATTCTTCCTTCTCATCCCCTCCTTCTCCACCCTCCTCCTTCTACTCCTGTTCTCCCTTCCTCCCATTTCCCACAGTTTTTCTCCTCACTGTCTTTGAATAACTCTCCATAGATAACAAAAAATACATATAATTTAATCACTTTTTGACTGACAGTAAGACAAGCCACTAATTGCTGTGTTTAATGCTTTGTTGCAGCAGAGTGAGTAATTTAAAATATGAGCCTGACTGATCTCAATGTTTATTAAAAAAAACATATAAGATGGTTGTTTTGATTTGGTTTTGGAAAATATGAGTGTCTACCCAACAAGCATGCAGTTTTATTTTCTTCTGTTCTGGTTTTGCTTTGTCTATCAATGTCACTCCCTTCTCCAAAGCCCACGCTTCTTGCTTTCCTTGCTCCTTCTCTCCTCTCTGGAGCCATCCTTTTTCCTTCTTTCCCTTTCTAGCACTTCTTGCCTCTTTTCATCGCCTTCATCCTGCAGCCCTTCTCCTCCCCTACACCATCCCTCTGGCATTAACACTCTGTCTCATTGCCTCAGTGCTATGACTAAGCACTGTGTGTGTGTGTGTGTGTGTGTGACAAACCTGTGTCTATAGCTAGTATATGCATGGAAGGGGCATTCGGAACATGTGTGTGCATGCATGCGTTAGCACTCGAGGTGATAGATCTCTGCAGTCGTGACATTTTTTTGACAGACAGAGTCACGACTGAATCACGCCCCACTCCTCCCCCACTCTTTCTCTCTCTGTTCTTTTTGAATCATCCTCTCAGGGGCAGCTTTACTTTCATCCTCCCACTCTCTGTCTCCCTGTCTCGCTCCTCATGTAATGCTTCTTTTTCCAGCATTTCCATTCACTCCCTGGGTTCCTCTTGGCCTTCCACCTCCCCTTTCAGTCGGTCGAAGTCAATCGGAGTCCCCCAGGCCTCTCTCTCTGTGTCTGTCTCTCATTTTCTATCCTTTTATTTTTAGCTGACTGCGCCTGTTCCCTTCACACACTTGTCATCTCATCCCACTACAATATCTACATGCCCCCCTTTCTCTCTTCTCTCTATCTCAATCTACTCTTGTCCCTCATCTAATCCGTAGTTCTTCTGTAATCCAGATCAACTGGCCTGCATTCTTAATCTTGTCACTTCTCAATCCCCCCTCCATTCTGTGTGTGTGTGTGTGTGTGTGTGTGTGTGTGTGGGAGAGAGCGAGAACAAGAGAGGGGGGAGAAAGAGAGAGGGAGAGAAATCGTAGTGAGCTTGTGTGTATTTTGACACAGAAGGAGAGCAGTCCAGGACACACCTGCCACCTGCTAACCTTGATTACTCAGTCACTAAAAACACATGGACACACCCACACCCATACATGCACACACACACACACGGAGACACAACCTATCAATGCTGCAACAAGATTTTGTTTGAAAGCGTCTGCATTGCACTTTGCAAGAAAAGAATTTGTCAGTACAGATGATGTAAAATGTAACCTTTTTTTGTTAGATATTAAATAATGACCAATAATGTTGGTCCAAATAACTTCTAATTTGATGTCATTGCAAAATTAGTCTGCAGGCACATTTACAGAAATGTTGATGAATGTGAGCTGTCCTTATAAATAGATAAATGAAATGTAACCACAAGCAAAAGCTAAGAGGTTGTTTACTGTGAGCAGAGTCAGACCTAAAGAGACGTCCTGTGCTAAGACGAATCAACAGAGACTTGTTTATGTCGACCATCTGTGTTGACGCTCCTTCTTGTTTGTTCCTCAGATGAATCGGCCAATCCAGGTGAAACCAGCTGACAGCGAGGGCAGAGGAGGTGAGACACACGCTTAAACATAGTCACACACACGGGCACAGACATCTTAGTGAGACAGAGAAAAGGGTAGGTGTTAAGTTGGATCAGACAGAGATGGAAATTAGTCCATGGAATGTTTGGTAGTTTGGTTGTTCTCATGCTTTTAGTAAATAAAGAGGCATGTACACACAGAGACACATTCAACTCATGCTCGTTACACTTCCATCCTCTCTTAATACCATTCTCCGTAGTCAATACTGCTCCCTGGTGGACATGAAAGGCAGCATCCATAGGTCACTAGATTTCTATTGGCTTCAGTTGTTTTATCGACAGAGATGTGACTGAAGTTAAGTTTCATATTCCGCTCTTCTCTTTTCCCACATGTCCTTGGTCTCTCAGAGGATAGGAAGTTGTTTGTAGGCATGCTGGGAAAGCAACAGAGCGATGAAGACGTCAGAAGGCTGTTTGAGCCCTTCGGCAGCATAGACGAGTGTACTGTGTTGAGAGGACCCGATGGCACCAGCAAAGGTAAAACATGTATAGTACATAACTTCATGACCACAAACTACTTTTTTTCTTTTAGCGGTAGTTTGTTATTTAATGGAGGCTTTTTGCTGTAACAGAATCTGTTTCGCCACAGGGTGCGCGTTTGTGAAATTCCAAGGCCACGCTGAAGCCCAGGCTGCCATCAACAGCTTGCATGGGAGCCGCACGATGCCTGTAAGTTTGATGCATGAGATTACAAATCATTGCACTACATAATGATTGCATGGTGTTCCACAGACAATTAATTTTTTTTTAGGTAATAATTATGTAAGTAAGTAATGTAAGTATCTGCCTGCATTGGTCCTGTGAGGCATCCTCTACAGTGTATCCTTGAATAAGCCTTAGTCCCATTTTACTGTTAGAATGGATTAAGTGGATAGAGAAAATGAATGAATGAATGAACATGGGCCCCCGGTCCCATTTACGGATGAAGTCGATGACATATAAAATCACTTGTAATTGCAGTTGAAACTTAATGTCTCCATCTTTCGCCACACAGGGAGCGTCGTCCAGCCTGGTGGTGAAGTTTGCCGACACAGAGAAGGAGCGGGGGCTGAGGAGGATGCAGCAGGTGGCCTCCCAGCTCGGCATCTTCAGCCCCATGACCCTCAACTTCCCCGCCTACAATGCCTACACGCAGGCGGTCAACGCACAGGCAAGCAGTGCACGCATGCACAAACACTCACTGCACTGCACTGTAGACGCATGTACACACTAAGTTTGTAAGGGGAGTGCTGTGCTTATGAAAGGATGTAATAAGTTTGAAGAGGCTATCAGTGGCCTAATTGGGGGTAATGTTATTACACAGACAACAGAACATACGTCATCTGGCATTAGCTTTCCCGCAACACACAACCATTAACCCACTGACTCAGGACATAATGGCCTTGTAATTAGATCTCTATTCATCTGTTCCTCCATCACTCCCTCTCCCTGTCCCTTCCTCTCATTTTTTTCTCCCTCTTTGTCTCTCTCTCTCTCTCTTTTTCCCATATCCATTGAACTGTCTCTTTGTCTTCTCTCCCTCTCTACATCACTTCTTCCTCCCTCCTCCCCTGCTTTTTCTCCATTCCCTTCCTCTCTCTCTGTTTCCCTCCCTGTCTACAGCTTGTCCAACAGCAGGCCTTGGTTGCCCAGTCAGCGTACTTGTCTCCTGTGGCAACAGTGGCAGCCGTACAGATGCAGCAGATGGCGGCGCTCAATGCCAACGGAATCATTGCCACACCCATCACGCCCATCACGCCGTCCTCGGGTATGCACACGCGCACACTCACACACACACACACAC
Organism: Scatophagus argus; assembly: GCF_020382885.2. Lineage (NCBI taxonomy): Eukaryota > Metazoa > Chordata > Actinopteri > Scatophagidae > Scatophagus > Scatophagus argus. The sequence continues at coordinate 16,003,855 of NC_058501.1, forward strand.
TTAGCACTTAGATACTGTTTTTTTTTGTTTGTTTTTTTTTACAGTATTTTGCATCAGTGTAGCAAGATATTTGTACAATATTTTGTATAAGTTTAGAAGAATTTTGAAGAGCTAGAAACATTTGTAGTGAAAGTGCTGCAGTGACAGAGACTCATTACCTGATCTGTTTCTGTAGGTACAAACACTCCACCAACCATTGCAGCAACACCTGTGCCAGCTCTTCCTCCACCAATAGGAGTGAATGGTTACAGCAGTGTGCCCGCCCCAACCAATGGACAACAAGCAGCAACAGAAGCACTATACACCAACGGTGTTCACCCATATCAGGGTATTTTAATACAAATCTACTACTGTGATATTTACATTATTGCAAATTACATTAAATGAACTGAAATCTAAGATTTGCTATTACGTTTCTTTAAGTTTTTTTATTCTCACTGTTTTCCTAATTTTTCACTCTGCAGCTCAGAGTCCAGCAGCCCTAGACCCCCTACAGCAGGCATATGCAGGGATGCAACACTACACAGGTTGGTGTATGGGCAGATTAAAATCCTGCGTGGATTCTTGAAATATATAAACCTCTAACTAACTGTGCATTTTTATCACATACTTGAGTTGTAACAAAGGGCTTGCACTCACTCGACATATCAGATAGGGTGCTTAGTCATTAGGTGGACTTGTGGGGCATGCAAACAAAATGGTCACAGACAGGTCACAAGAATGGCCAGATGAAGTTCGCTGACAACTTCTCACTGTGCGTTTGGATAGTATGTAGATAGATATGTAAAAAAAATTCTCACTGTAAATGCATGCATGTTGCTTTGAAAATCACTTCCTATTCAGCTAAAAAGCACCTTTTGGCATGTTTATTTCAAATGTCTATGTCAACATTGTATTATGAGAGGAGTACATTATTATGCAGCCTTGCGGGCAGCTCTTGCAGTAGGTTAATCAGGATGTTTGAAAATGGGGAAGAAGAAAGTCCAGGTCTCTTCTTTCAATTTGACCACCATTATTTCAAGGGTAGAAATGTTTCAGGGGCAATTGATTGAATTCATTTGGTTATGATTTATTTCATCTCAAGGACACATTAATGGCTGGTAAAAATGTAATGATTCTAATACATGTTAAAGCTAATCATTCTATTGACATGATTCATACCAGTGGGGTTGGGTGGGGGCTGTCATGTGTGCTTACCAGACACAAATCAGCGCTGTCATTGTTATCAGACTTTCTCCATTCAGCTGTTACATTTAACAGTTTTCACCTTCAGCAGGAGACGTCTCAGTTCAAACAAAATGACTCCAATAGGACATTCCATGTTGCCACCTGTTGTTTTTATCCAATCAGATTTTGTTACTGTCTCTCCCAATAGCTGCGTATCCTGCTGCCTACGGATTGGTCGGGCAGCCGTTCCCCCAGCAGCCAACGCTGGTTGCCCAGCAACATCAGCAGCCCCAGCAACAGCAGCAGCGAGAAGGTGATGTGACTTCCTGTCTGGCTGGGGCCACACCCCTCTCCCCAATGAGCTTATTTAAAGTTGTTTATCACAAGGTTTTCACAGCCTGAGATCATTTATCACATTCTGCCTCTGTGTGTGTATGTGTGTGTGTGTGTGTCTCAGGTCCAGAGGGCTGTAACATCTTCATCTACCACCTGCCACAGGAGTTCAGTGACTCTGAGATGCTGCAGATGTTTCTGCCCTTTGGCAATGTCATCTCGGCTAAGGTGTTTGTTGACCGTGCCACCAACCAGAGCAAATGCTTCGGTGAGACACACACGGGGGCGGGGGGTTAGAAGTATCACACAAAGGAAAGGAAAGAGTGGGGGTGACCTTGCAGAGCGCAAGATATTGTGTCAGTTTCAATGTTAGATTTTAGTTAAGGTGTGACAAAGGGACAGTGTGGAAGAGAGGGGCAATTAAAATAACCACTATTCTTTTTCTCCCGCCTGTAGGATTCGTGAGTTTTGACAACCCAGCCAGTGCTCAGGCTGCTATCCAGGCCATGAATGGCTTCCAAATCGGCATGAAAAGACTGAAGGTGCAGCTGAAAAGGCCCAAAGATGCCAACCGCCCATACTGAGTGACAGCTGAGAGGAGGAGGAAGTAGAAATAAAAAGAGGTGAGGTGGCAGCAAGGAGGTGATGACACGATATGAAGAGAAGTGAGGTGTTGTATGCTGGGGGAGGAGGAGGATGAAATTAGGTTAGTGAGAAAAACATGGAGAAGGTCTTTGCCTTAGCTTTGACACTGAAATGCTAAACGATGGTAAGAAGTTAAAAAGAAAAGCTTAACATATTAATAAATATACGTTGGGTTGCTCATATGAAAACAACTTAATAAACTCAGGAAAAGTGAAAATACTAAAATATTGTTTTCCTTTTTATTTTCTTTCACAATCTTATTTATTTTTCTTCCCTGCTGTTTTGATCTTTTCCTGAAACTGCAACTTACCTCACCAAAGATCCTTCCGTCCAATCATAATTCACGAGGACCCCATCGCTATGGCAATGGTTGCCTAGTGACCGATAAAGCCCTGACCCCCCCTTCCTCTCGCATTGTTGTAAGTTGATTGGTTGGCCTGTGTTTGGGTTGCTGTGGCGATTGATTGCCTGTGTTGGTTGCCCTTGCTGTCACCTCGAGCAACCAGCCATGCGTTGACCTGCATGTCCTGTTGCCGTAGTGACCACAGACTGTGTTTGGTGCATTGTGACTTTATTTTGTATTGACCTGTGCACATACTGATCAATAACTGTCAATAGCCAGGACTTGACTCAGAATCAATTGATTTAATTGGATATTTGATACACTTAATCATTGTATGGTAATTTGATAAATTCTGTAGCAACGCTCGTTATCTTTTTTGCAGCTTTGTTTTTGATCAGTTTCTGTAGTGTTCTGTTTGGTGTCATTATTATTTGAACAAAGTGTTTGGGTATAGTAGTGAGCGTGGGCGTCTATGTGTACATATGTGTCTGTGTTACACTGTTAGCGTGTAATGCAGGAGTGAATAATCCTTGTTGTACTGGCGTCTTCATAGGGAGATTTATCCAGAGGTTTCTATAGTGGACTGGTGGAGAAATGTAGGACAGCACTACAGTTTACTGCCAAATATGAAATTATTTTTTGATGGAAAAAACAAATGAGGTCTTAGGATTTTATGCAACATATGTGAGTGGTAGGCCGTGTTGGACAAGAAGCCATGAAATGATTATGCAGCACAGTAAAGAGAAGTTTAAAAATGGCTACAAACTGGCCCAGAACATGGGCCACACAGGTCAGAATAGAGAAGAACAGAAAAGGCTGAGTTTAATGACAAAAGCACACTTTTTTGAGTGAGCATGCTTTTTGCTGAGCTGCACTCTGACAGGCTGAGTTTTATATTCCTGGATTCTGATTTGATACACTGTTGGATGTGGCACAGTTTGCTCCTTTGTTTCTCTTTATTTTTTTTTTGGTCTCTTTTACATCCTCTATCACTGCTTTTGTGGTGTTTCCTCCCTCTCCCCTCCACTATTCCCCTTCTCCTCTTCTCCTCCTTCTCCTGTCCCCTGATCTCCTCCTATTTGTTCCACCTTTCTCTGTCAACGTCTCTCTTCGCTTCTCTTCATCCCAAAATCCTCTTTCTATTCCTCTAGCTCGTGTTTTGAGGTAAAGGGTATGTGGTTGTTATGGTGGAATAACAAGTGCCTCTTGCTTATTGGAGAACAGCCTTCAACTATAGGAATTCTGGGAGAAAAATAACACAGAGAGACGAGAGTACCTCTTTAGCCTGAGGTAAATTCACAAACCCTAACCTTTGCCAATGAGGAGAAAATGTGTATCTGCTGTCAGGCCACACATTATAAATAAAGCGTTCTGTTCCTATTCCTAGACAAATTTTTGCATAACAAATCTTTGTGGATAATAAGAAGGCATTTAATGTTCATTTAATGGATCCATCTAATGAGTAATGACCACCATTTGAACCCTTAAAACTACTCCCCTGCGTCAGCCAGATTACAGTGATCACCCAGAATTTCTATACTGCAAATGCCAGAGAGTGATGCATGTCGGTAGTAGTGTTTGCTTGCCATGATCCAAGGCACACGAGTGCAGCACACACTCATAAAGATACACACACACACACATATATATATCTTTATATATAGATACTAGAGCTTTACAAATACTCACACGCATACCTCCACACACACACACTTCCAATCACACACAGCTAACACAAATAATGGATTTTCACTGTACTGAGCTGCATGATCCAGACACTGTATGTGTATGTGTTAAAGCACCATGATTTACTGCTGTTGAAAGACAAGAGCTTTACAACTGTGAATGATGCCTTCTTGTTTTAACTCACCAAGATGAAACTGAAACAAAGACAAGCCAAGAGCATCCTAAGGTGCAGTTTGCTGCCAGACGTACAGTAGCAGTTTAAGTTGGACCTACGAGAGCTTTGATGATGGGAAGAGCATGTTTGACAAAATGTACAGATAAGACAGAAACAGCTTCAGAGCTTCTGTGTATTCATAATTTTGCTCTCTAACATAGCCTCCCCCCTTCTCTCTCTCCCTCTGTCCTTATGTATCGCTCCCTCCACCCCCCGACTCTCCCTCCTTTCACAGGTGACCTTTCAGAGTCCAACCAAGGTGGAATCCCAGGGTTCATATTGCTTTCAGACTGTCTGCTACCTTTGAGCGTCCGGGGAGTGCAGCCACACATGCATACACACACACACACACACACACAAACACACATGCACTCTCAACATTGAACCTCAGATGGTACAAGGCTGAAATACAATTGTACATAAAGTGCACAAAACACACACACCTGCTGACACTCACACAAATACACTCAGTTCACACGAGTCAGTAATCTTACCCATGCAGCCAAGGGCTTGGTTTCACCATGGTCTGTGGGGAGTTTGCCAACAGGGTGTTTAGTACAGTTAAGATGACTCAGACCAAGCATGTATGGAAGGTACTGATGAAAAATGCTGATATATCACTTACTAATAGACTTAAACGTGTCTATACCGTGTCTATTACATGACAAATATAGAGGGGCCGATGTTTCATAATAAAAAAAGAAAGAAAATACAAAAAAGATGACTAAATGAGTAGGTTAGAGAGACTTTGGAGAAATCCTAATGACCTGTAAATAATTTAGTTTACAAAGAGCAGCATTTAAAAAACAAGAAAAAATGCAAAAAGAATACTACTTTAGATAAACACTGAACAGGACACAGCGACATTGTTATTATTATTATTATTATTATTATTATTATCATTATTATTATTATTATTATTATCATGATTATTACTATCATTGTCACTAGTAACATCATCATCCTCATAAAGGGATATTACATTCCAAATTGTAAAATGGGAAATCACTAACCTATTTTAAATTTCTACTTAGATTTTAGGTGAAACTTGGGGGAGGGGGGACTGCACTTTTATTCGGGAGGTTTTAATATTTGAGCTATTTTTTATTTATTTACTAATTTATCAATTATTTTGTTTATTGGGAGAAGGGTTTGAGTGGGTTGCAATATTTTGATTTTAGAATTTTCTAGAGAAAACCTTTTAAGGGCCTGTTTCTGTCAGACTCTTGCAATCGAGTAATTATAATGTATGTATTAATTATTACAGCAATTATATTTATTTCTAATTTATTGAATCCTGTTTTTGATCCACTCTCTTTTTAAGTTAAAATAAAAGGTATCATACTAAATGTCCTTATGTGATTTATTATGTATGTGTGTGTTTGCATGTATGTGATAGATAAAGTAAGAGTGATTTTCTTTTAAATGATTACTTTCTACGCTGAAAAACTGATCTGAATGATCCAAGTCCATCCTCTGACCAGAAGGGGGCGCAAGCACAGCGTATGTATCCTGTGAGTGAGAGCGAGCGTTTTCACCCACATTAAGCTGATGTTCTGAGGTTGTTATCTCCTGAATTCGTTTGTGGGAGTAGGCAACTTCAGGCTGCTATCAACGGAATTAAAGGCTGTATTTGCATTATCCTTTAGAAGGTGGATCCAGTAAACGCTTCCGGTAAAACGAACGTGCCTAATAATTTGGTGTGTGAAAGTGCTCAGACAAAACTATGAGTCAAGATAAATTATCAGGAATGCTTGACAGTTACATAATACATCTGAATATATTACCTGAATAACAGCATTTACCAAATCCATTAGAAATAATAATAATAATAAAAAAAAACACTTGAATTCACAACACTTGTCTCAGTGGCTTTTGAATCTTTGAATTGCTCTACTCAGCCTTCTATACAGGGATTCATTTTATATAGCGGATAATGGGAAATTTTACTATTGACTGCTGACTAATAATGAAATAGGAGCTCATAAATATGGCTAATAATGCAAAACCAAATTGCAAAATCTGTAAGTTTTAACACAACAAGTCTTATTCAAGCTATGAAGTATTAATCATCTGCATTTGCTCACTCCATATAGCCTTTACTTTAACTCTCAGGTGTGTATGAACTGCAGGTCATTAATTTCTTTAGAAATACAGAAATGTGAAATTATTGATTATCTCATCGGTATCATCCATGCAAAGAATGTAATTACTGGTTATTGTATCAGGCGAGAACAAATCCAAACGGTGCATCCCATATTTCAATAAGAATAAGTAGGAGTGAATGACAATATGGACTGCGGTCAGCACACAACAGAAATCGTGAAGCCTCTTCAGTGAGTGTGGGCCCACTTGTTTCAAAAAATGTTTGAAAGATGTTTTCTGTCAGCTCCCTTCCCATTTAAAATTACTTGTGAGCACCCACGTTGGGTCTACTTTAGTTTGGAATGTCAGCTTCTATGAAAGAAGATTATCTAATGTATATCTTATTTTTAAGATAGAAGCAAAATCAAACAAGATCCAGAGAGGCTGTGGCTTCCACTTGTAGCCTATGAGGAACAGTGGCAAGCTGACTGGCCTTGTTCAGTGAAATCACCGCGTGTGTGCAAACTGTTACTATCTGAAGTGAGGTCTCTCACAGGCTCGAGGTTAGCCAGACAGTCATTCTGTACGGCAATGTCAGCCTGTACCACCAGCAGGCTTGTTTTATAGTTCACGGGTCACAAGAATGTGAGGATAAGCTTTCTCTGTGCCCTTTGAATAAAGCGCTGTGGCTGATAGAAGCACAACTGCCATGCAAATATCACAGAAGCCATGCAAAGAAAAACATTTGCAAATGCTTTTTTGTCTTTAAAAGGTCAAAGGTTAACAAAACTGTTTTGCAGGCGGGACGTTATTTAATTTTCTATCAGTGTTACACATCACAGATGCAGAAATGTAATAAAAAACAAAGTTGTGATTCTATAAAAGACAAGAAAGAAATGATAATTAGCCCTTTAAATAACCATGCTGTTCTAAAGATATTAAGCTATATGATATGGAACAATCAGACTTCATTTTGCACTCGGCTATAAATTAATTACAACAGTAGATTATGCTACAAATAATGAGGTCAAGGGTCAGCCACAGGAAAGCTGGGTCCAAAAGTTTGGACTCGTGCAAGTGTAAGATATGACAAACAGCCTTTTTTTATCATTAATGAAAGCAGAAAATGATTGACTGTGTGAATGAAAACAAGACGGACCGGACTACAGGGTTCTGCTACCCATTAACCCGGTTCATCTGTGCAAAGAAGGTGGGCTGAAACTTTTCTCCGAGCGGAAATAAAATGCGGATGTCAGCCAAAAGATCTCTCATGTGTTTGTACGTCATCTGCGTCCCTCCCCCTCCGTTATCCTCCTCCCTCAGTCTGCTCCTCTCAGTCCGCACTCGTGCCGGCCCGACCTCCTCCTCTGCCCGGCCAGACTCCCAGACAGACCCCCGACGACCGCCGGAATACGAAAGTGTGGAAAAATTAGCTGGAGCACGACGAGAAGGGAAAGAGCCATAACATCTGGTGCGAGAACAACTGTCAGCCGCATTGCAGCATCTCACATATTCTCCCATCTGTAGCCACTTTTCTTTTTTTTGGTTGTTTTGACCCCACATCCATGTTTTAATACGAAGAAAAACAAACTTTGTACTCCATGGAAAGATGTAAGAATAATCCGTCAGAATACTAAACTTGGACACTAACTGCACCCTTCTGAGCACAACCAGCGGGCTGGGCACACTCAACAGGACCGTTAGATTTTTTTTTTTAGCTAGCAAGCTAGGTTGGACCAGGACGACTTTGTGGGGGGAAAAGGACAAAAACGTTTTTTTTCTGTCTGTTTACGAGTTGTATCACACTGCGGGGGAAAAAACACCAAAGTAAGTACGTTTTACTTTCATGTCAGACGGGAGATGTTGTTCGTTTATTTGCGCGTGAGTGGGTTAGCGGTGGCCGCACGCTCTGCATCCTCTCTTCGCTCCGACGTCATTACGCAGCCTTGTAGGATTCGGTAATTAAATGTAACAGGGCCCTTTGGGCTTTTGTAACGAGGAATGGGACAGTAATGGCGGCTTAGAGAAGTAACCATCTAAAAATACGTTCGTTATTGTTAACCGTTGTGATTTAATATGAGGACTGGTGGGTTGTCTTGCGTGTGGCTCAACGGTGGGTGGGTTTCTAAAGTAAAGTTTGCTAAGTAGTAGCAGATTATGTCATATTATCGTTAAATACATAACAACGGGCCACAGATAAATACATCCAGAGTAACAGAAATATTTTCGAGTGATACCATGTTTAAATAACAATTTAAATGTTTTTAAATTTAAGGGATTTGCTTTTGTTTGGGACCCCTCCTGCTTGCACCATTGTGTTCTTCATTTAGCTTTCAGGGTAGCTCAGTCAAAGCTAGCATGTCCTCCACAGTGGCAGGAAAACACCTGGATTTAAAGGTTTCAGAAAATACGAAGAATCTGATCAGTTGGAACAAGCTGGTTGTAAACTCGTTGGTGAGCAGCTACTCCAGTCCTGGGGAATATTATAGGAATAGTGTTGTTTTGCTTGTAACCCTTTAAAAACTGTAATGTTAGTTGTTGTGAGTAATGTTTCACTCTCAGCGTTATGTAGTATGTGTGCATGTATTCTCAAGCTCTGCATTCGGGTCAAAAATCATGATCCCTAAAAGACTGAGAAATTGTGCTGAAACAATTGTTGTATATTTACAAGTATACTGAGAGAAAATTAAGTGCCAACTATTTTGATAATATATTTCATTTTTTTCTCAGTGTAATTGCCAGACTACAAGATATCAGCTTTCTGTGACTGATAAATTTTGGGACTAGCTGGATGATTAAAGAAGAGGAACCATTGTTGTATTGATGAAAGGTGCTTCCAGGCCAAACCTCACATTAGTCCTACAAAACTCTAGAGAGAGAAAAAAAAACACCTTTAATCATTAGTAGGTCTTGGTTAATCTCTACTTTATCTGGACAGAAAATAACTTCAGCTGCCATCTGTCAATGATAGCATCTCTTTGCTTGCTTTGCTTTGACTATCTGTAAACAGCAGCACCTCTGTTGTAATTGTTTGATGATCATTACACATCAGAGCTTCCACGCAACAGAAAGAGTAGCCTCACATACATCCAGGGGCTAATGCTCTGGGCACGGTGACTACTTACTCAAAAGGCAGAACTGGCCTACTTCCAGCAAGAGGAGAATTAGCTTGACAATATTAACTTCACACCTCCTGAACAGACATATTCAAATCAGTCTGGTGACTGATTGAATCTTGCCATTAGTAATTCATCAAGGTCACAGATCGGTGTCAAAGGTGTTGAAGCTGACTTTCTTCTCAAACAAAGAAGACTGGATAACAGTGATGAAACAGATCACTGCAGCCTGGCTCTCTGCCCTTGGGATGATTTTACATTTTCTCCCACTTGCAGTATACATACATACATAAACTACATACTGTCTCTGTCTGTGCCCAACTGCTGCATCTTGTACTAAATAAATAAAATTACACTAATCTGTTTTCAGTCAACAGAAGAATAAGAGCAAAGTTTAAAATGTGAAGGATGTGTATGACTCACCCTCAGAAGGCATGACCTGAGTTACAGCTAATTACCCATGTGCAGAAAAGCATGTCGGCCTCCTGAACTGCCAAGGCATCCCACAGTTTGTCTATTCAGGAGTTTACGGTTTTTACTGTGACTGTGCGAACTGTGGCTGCATGTTGACGCACTTGATGTGATATGTTTTTGGCATTGCTGCAACAACTTTGTACCAGTACATGGTATTTTCTTAAACCCTACATTAAATCCTTATCAGAGTTGAAATTACAATTAATTAACCATTTAAATTAGAGCTGCAGCTAATGATTATTGTGACTGTTGATTAGTCGGAAGCAGTGAGTGTTTGTGGTACTTTCTTGATTGAATTACTTGAACATCAAAAAAGTTGCTGAATGTATTTTTGCCAGTTAAATAATTAATGACTAATCATTCCAGCTCAAATCTTAATGCACCACTAAATAACACACTAATGAAATGTTTTTAAGCTTATCAGCTCAGTAAGAGAGACAACACATTCTATAATTTTAATGGCAGAGGAGACCTGCTACAATATTCAGTTCAGATTTATCAGTGAAATGTGCAGTATATATGCCATTGCAGGTCTCTGACCTGTTTTATTACAGCTGTTCTCAGGGACGGAGTGCCTGAGCAATGATTACTGTAGGGCCACTATCAGCTTAGTGTGTAGTAAACCAATAGAGCTGTGTATCATTTCAGATCTTGTGATACTGGTGCTAATATGATACCAGAACTGTAGCACCAACATAAGCTCACAATGAAGAATATAAAGTAAGCCTAATTTACTATTTAATTTCTCATAATTTAAAGCATCTATATAAGAAGAACTTTGCCACACTAAAATGCAGTTGGTCAGTTACTCGCGGCTGCAGATGTATTTCAGTCAATACTCAAAATGTATTGAACTCGCTAATCCTAGAGAAATTTGGGTGGTAATAATTCATTCATTTGCAGTTTGTTTTCATGTGCACATCCATTAACACTATATCTCTGAATAAAGTTTGTACTAAACCCTGATATGAGCAACAGTAATGTTCAAGGCCAAGAAATGATTTTGGGGTCCTGACTCAGCCCCACTTTGACTTTTGTGATATCATCATGCTGTCGATGTACTGTTGTGTTTCTGACTTACCAGACCTTCAAACCCGAGTTACTGAAGATTGAGCTTTGACCTCAGGTAGTCAGGTCAGGCAGTCCACAGTGTTTCCTCGCTCATCTGTCTGATCTCTCTGTGTCTGGACAATTTTTAAACGTTGTGGTTTGAATGAGTCACCTGGCAGTTAACAACTTAAGTATGGATGGATATGAGTAAATGGGTAGTTAAATACACATGGATGGCATGTTATTAGTGACTCACAGTCAGAGTATATTCCTACTGTCTCATGACTTGGGTTCCTCTAGATGACTCAGTCTCCCATCATTGAAATGCAGCACTGGGTGACTGTAACACTCTATAAGATGTAATTCATGCATGGAGAGTGAATGGGACAGCTGGAGCTCTCACCCGGTATGGTGGCAGCATGTTTACATTCTCCAAATATTCCTGAGCTCTGTACCAGGTTCCAGTGTGGTCTGTTTAGGTTTACCTCAGAGGTTTTTTCCCTTTCATTTCATCTTTTTTTTTTTTGGAGAAGCTACACTAAAGGTTATTAAACTTCAGGTAGACCTGAAAAGAGGCATATCAGTAATATCTGTATTGTTGATGTGTTCAGCATACTGCCTGAAGCAGGATCTCTCTTTAGAATCATCACATGCTTGTAATGTATATCCATACCAAGGAGAAGAGGGGAGACAGTCAGAGAACTTCCTATGTCCCTCCCTCCTGCCAGGGGCGTCCTTTACTTTTATTGGACCTTTGAAATGGTCAGAGTCTGGTCATATGATCTGGTGGGCCAATGGAATGTGTTGTGAGGAAAGCTGTGTGGGGAAAAGTTTTAAAATGCTGAATTCACTGAACGATCTCAGCTGGTACCCCTAAAACTATCCTCTCAAATCCTAAATTGCTTTCACTCAGCTGCAGTGCAAAATATATATTTTTCTGTCCTTTAAGCCACCTTCATTTGTGACCAGAGGCTCATTTAGTAGCTTAAATATGCTGTTAAGTAGAAATCACAAGACCTGACAGGGCACTCCAGAAGATGTGAGAAGTTGTGCTACTGAAGAGGAAGAACTGGCAACATGACTGGGAAAAAACATGTCACTCTTCCCATCCACCACCACTTGTGCTGGGAGGGGGGGAGCCCAGCACTCGACCAGCCGTGCTGTTGCAACAGGAAACGGGCCATGACTAACATGACATGAAGTGGAAAACAACTGACACTCGTGGACGGTGTCAGAGGTTACAACCAGCAGCAATATGTGTTATCTTTAGGGTTAACTTAGTTACGAGTGGGCTATCAGAGACCCAGTCAGGAACTAAGAGACCAAAATGTCTCTTTAAAATCATACCAAAAGCTTTCATGGAATATCTAGTCAGATTTCTGAATCTGACCAGACTTACTCTTCGATCAGATTGCTGCTGGACTCATGCGTAAAAAGTCTGTACGCATCTACTTGTGTAAAACTGAAATGCTTAGGTGATTAATTAGAAAAAGGTGCTGTTTTTTTTGTGAAGTCATTGCATGACTCACAGTTCTTTATATCCTCGTCAGATTTCAGCTACATGTTTTAAAGATAATGGGGGGAGGGCGTTACACATAACTTTGGCTCTGTGGGTCAGAGAGGGACTCCTTCTTGGTTATGGGTATGGAGCAGCAGGGTGGGGTTGGGAGTGGAAGTGAAGCGGTTACAGGGCTTTGCCGTTTACAGCTGCAGTGAGTTGGGAGGGGAGTTACTATAGATTTGCAAGGGGACTCCAGAGACAGAGTTTGTGTGTGTGTGGGGGTGGGGGTGGATGCATCCCAGCTGTTCTGCTCATATGAATGAATTATGACTCACATCCTTGATTCTAGTTCTCCCTGACCCATCAGCACATTTACTCCTTTTCTCTGCCACTCCCTGAACTTAGCAGCAGAAATATTCATGCCTGTTCCTTCTGAAAAAGCAAAAAAAAAATAAAAAAATTGCAGCTGAGCAGCTGCTGTCAAGTGCTCAGGGCAGCTCTGGTGTTGAAAGCACGAAGCTCAGTTGTTGGTCTGAGTTTTCTGCCCTCGTGTGGGCCTCCTGAGCTCCCTGAACGTTGCTTGTGCTCTGTTTTGTGCATTAGGGGACACCTACAGCTAGGCTTCCAATGAGAGGGAAACATTCTTACCATCATCTAATTCTCTTAATTACATGGTACCAAACATTCCTAATAACACATGTCTTTCCATATATACATAGCCAGGACTGTATAGCTGCTGCCTTTAGATCAAGACCCTATAGACTTTGCAGTGCATTCAGACTTTCGGTGGGACCGTGTCACCGTTTCTGTTTTTATCAGGGTGTGGATTCTGCCTCAGGAACATATGTATGTTGTGTCTTTAGATCTTTGTTTTACAGTCTAATAAACCCATGGAGCTGGTGCTGACTCCTTGTGTGTCCTGTGTTGCAGGATGATGTCGGGGCTGAGTGAATGGTTCTGGCAGGAGCGACTCTGGTTTCCGGAGGGTCTGGGTTGGGCCGACCTGGAGGATCGCGATGGACGAGTGTACGCCAAAGCCCGTGACTTGTGGGTGGCGCTGCCCATTGCCCTTGTATTTCTCATTATCCGTCAGGTCTTTGAAAGGTTGGTTTACTTTTCATACTGTCTTGCCCCTTGTCTTTGTCTTTGGTTGCTAATTCAAACATTTGCTACCCTGTGTTTACACACTTTCCTCCAGCCTAACTCCCTTGACTTTGCCTTGACTGCAGCCTTTTCTCCATCCTCCCTCTCCTCTGGTCTGCCCATCGATTATCTCATCCTCTGACCTCTAATGATATTATTTTACTCCTGAATGCACTTTTTGTCTCCTGCTTTTTCTCAGCAGTTACTTGATATTCCCTGTGCTGTGTCCTACTTTATAAGATGTAAAGCTCTGTTCTTTCAAGTGACTCATGTTCTCTCGCACACAAATACATTGTCCCTGCTTCCAGTAGCTAGTCTTTTGCAAATCAGAATTTGGAAACTGCAGAAATATGATAACACAAACAAACAGTGCAAATAATAGTTTTGTCCATATTACATATATAAAATAGAAAATTCACAGTAAAATCAAAAGGGCTTCCTTGATAGCACCCTGTACTGCATCTGTGCTTCTTCAGTTTCTCACTGTCATCTCTACGTTTCAACTCCTTTTCAAGTCAACAACCTTTTTGTTGTTGCAGGACGGTGGCTACTCCCCTGGCTTCTCTGCTCGGGGTGAAAGAGACGGCCCGGCTCAAGGCCCCTCACAACCCAGCACTGGAGTCCTACTATTGTAACATTACCAAAAACCCCACACAGGTAGATATTCGCACACGTCCAAGACGGACCACCGTGTTATGTGTGTATTTCAGGAAAACTGAATACTTGGATCTGACCTCTTTGTGCTTTTCTCAGACTTCGATAGCAAATCTTTGCAAGCAGTCTGGATATTCAGAAAGACAAGTGCAGCGATGGTTCAGGAGACGAAGGAACCAGGACAGGCCGAGTTTGCTCAAAAAGTTTCGAGAGGCCAGGTAAGCGTGCATACAAACACACTTTTAAACATATATGGATTCTGTTTAGCTGTGAGGTGGGTTAAAACAGCAGCTGCCCACTCTAGAGTTCCTCCAGCTATATGATCACATTTCTGAGGGTAAAAGTAGCCCTCTATTTTTAACATGCGCTCATTACAATGCCTCTGGGCTGCTACTATGCCTTTGGCTCTCCTCACTCACACAAACCTAACCATCCACACGCTCATTAGCATAGGGCCTTGGCAATTCAGGATACTGTCACCACTCTTGGTTATTTTTATGCATGAGCATGAACTGTAGCAGAAGCTAAACCAACAGCATGACCACCTGATAATACAAGGCTGCTGAAACATGCCAGTGTCAGCTGGCAGAATTCACATTGTGGCAACAGACAGCGCTTAAAAAATATTCAGTTTCATAAACAGCAGCAGCTAACATCATATTGTTAGCTGTTAGCTAGGACTGATACACAGGCTAATCATCGGTGATAGCTTTCTGTGTGACTTAAAGGCTCAGTTCACCCAAATTGCAGGAGGACACAGGTGAACACCTTTCATTTGAACTGCTTTGCGATGAGAAAATATAAAAATCATTCAGTATGAGGAATAATTAGAGCAAGCAGAACCTGTTTCAGTCACTGTTGCTTTAAGGCAGGCTTGGAAAAAACTGAACTTATCTTTTAACGTGGCTTATCCCAAGTACTTAAAGTGCTCTGAAATACATGCAACATTGACAACTTCTGAGATTGCTGAGATTGTTTTTGTCACCGTGTATAGTGTCCCCATTCATTTGTGTTATCCAGATTCATGGTCACACTGGTGCTGTTGAATTATAAGAAACTTTATGTAATGTAAACGCAGAAATTTCAAAGAAATACCTCAGGTTGGAGGTTTTGTTTTGAGTTTTTGTGGTGAAGTGACCCTTGAACCTGCAGGAATATGTCTCTGTGTCTGCTCTATGTGTGTGAAAAATTAACTTTAAGCTAGTCGATAATGGCTTGATATTCTGCATATGATGCTTGCGAGGATGTGTGCAGATTTGCATGTGACTGCATGTTTGTCATTCCCTGGTTATGGTGTGTGTTTCGCTGTGTGAGTTACAACATTTCTGTCCTGAATCAATCTATTGTTTGTGTGCACACAACAGGCGTTCTGTCTCTCTCACTTATCCCCCACACCCCCCACCCCCCCACTGGTGTATCTCACACACTCCCACTGTCTCTTCTTTCTCTGTGTTCGCCTTTCTGCTCTTCTGTTTCTCTGTCTGCGGCTGCTGCTGTGCTGTCTGTGTGAAATCCCCTCTCCACACCTGGCTGTAGTGGGAATGGCCCCTCACTGTGTCACTGAATGTTACAGGATATTAACAGGGAAAATACTGTCTGACAGCTCTCATTGTCTCTCAGCATGTGTGTGGCTGTGTGTGTGTGCGTGTGTCCTGATTTGACATTCTCAGTGTAGTTAATCAGATTTTTCCAGGCTGCTCATTCAGCCTGGCATTTTTTTCCAACTTGCAACTCTTGTCTGTTAGCAGCGACTGTGGGTGAGAGTGTGTGTGTGTGTGTGTGTGTGTGTGTGTGTGTGTGTGTGTGTGTGTGTGTGAGAGAGAGAGAGAGAGATGCATCTATGTGTTTTCTGCTAGAAAATGTGTCTACTGTCTTTTCTCCACTGATTTAGTAGCAAGTGTGTTTGTATGTGTGTGTGTTCTCTTGCAGTTGGAGATTTACCTTTTACCTTCTTGCTTTCATTGCTGGCCTGGCCGCCCTCATCGATGTGAGTACTTCCATGTTAACCTCAACCCCCTCCTTCTCTTCTTCCTCTTGCTCCCCCTCCTTCTTCTCTCATCTCCTCATGTTCACATCCTTATTCATCACCTGCCCTGCCATTGCACTTTGACGGTTTCTGTGGTAGTCGGCCTTCATCGCCGTGATAACCTCACCTCTTGCACAGTCAGAGGGGGGAACATCGACTCATTGCAATGCTGAGTCAGCTGATATAAATACACCTTTCGAGCTCTGCTGCCTGCCATTCACGTTGCATCTCTCCTTCCAGAAACCTTGGCTGTATGACCTGAAGGAGATGTGGGAAGGCTTTCCCGTCCTGGTACGTCTCTGAGATGGCTGTGTACACTGAATGCGGCAGGGTATCTGCAGGTTTTGAAACAATTTAAAAAGCACTGAATTCAGTTCCCTCACAAAGTTACAAACTTTAATATTTCCGCTTGACTCTTGTCCGATAGCTATTAGGAGTCATTATGCATCTATAAACTACGAGTGCAGCAGTGTTTGTGCTGCAGAAGGCACCATCGGAGCTGTAGCCAACATTCAGTCAACAGTCAGTTCACTGACTTGTAAGGGTCAATTGTAGGTTGAGCAAAAAAAAAGTTAATTGTTTTTTAGTTGGTTAATCTATTCATCAATTTTCTGCCACTTGTCTGGGTCCAGGTTATGTTTATTGATTAATTATATCACTAGGAATTTTTGTTGCATGCAGCTAGGAAGTACTGAAAAAAATATGGTAGAAATGTCAATAAAAAAAATCATGTGCGTAATAAATAATTCTAGACCTTGTTTTCCCTATTGGCTTTCTGTCATTCTTTGACTGGTATGATCATTATATTAATTAAAAAGGTCTTTAAAGGTCTTAAATTGGATTTGGCGAACACTGCAGAAACCCTGCTGGACAAATCACAAAACACCCTCCTAATGCAGAGTTCAGTTGAGCTGAAATTATTAGCTCATTAATTTAATTTATTATTCATCAATATTTTAAACAGAAAAACAATCACCGGTTCCAGCCTATTAGACATTGGTATTTGTTGGTCCTGTATCTTCTATAATTATCACCAAGTATTTTTTGGATGCTTAACTACACAAAACAAGCTGATTGAACGTGTCACCTCTGGCTCTAAAAACATGTTATGGACCTTTGTAAATAATCAAAGTATTGGTTAGTTGCAGCCCTTCACAGTCACAGTGTATGTTCGTGCACATTGGTGTATGGATTTTAAAACTGGTGTTCTGCTGATCTCCTTTAGACTCTCCTGCCATCTCAGTATTGGTACTACATGATCGAGTTGGGTTTCTACAGCTCTCTGCTCTTCAGTGTGGCTTCAGATGTCAAACGCAAGGTGAGTGAATTCTCCTCCTCGGTTTAACTGACAGAAACAAAAGACTTGCATGGGAACAGAGGAAAACGCGCACAAAATTTATCCAGACAGTAGTTTTGTTTTTTCACTTTTTCACTTTTTTTCACATCGTCAGTACATCATGATCAACTATACCCAATAGGAAAACAACGTCTACTCTCGTTATGTGATCAGTTTGACATCTGCTATGGACTGTGGGTGGACATTAGACTGTGGTTACACGTGTGTTTGAATGTGTGTGTGTGTGTGTGTGAGTGGACTTTGCTCAGCTGAGCACAATGTGGAAAATCTTTCCAGTGGGGCACAGTGTGTTCCTCCAACACAATACTATAACCTAGTTGCCTCTTAAGCAGGATTTGCAACCACACACACAGACCCAATCATAAGATGCAACACACGAATAGAAATGTTCCCAAAACTTTCTACCATGTCACTATCCTTCCTTCTCTTTAGGACTTCAAGGAGCAGATTGTTCACCATGTAGCAACCATCCTCCTCATCAGCTTCTCCTGGTGTGTTAACTACATCCGTGCTGGAACTCTCATCATGCTGGTGCACGACTCCTCTGATTACCTCCTTGAGGTAAATGTCCTCACGTGGTCATCGCAGTACTTCACTTTCGTAGCATTTTGATTAGCATGAATGAGACCAGTGAATAATCAAAAACCAAATCATATTTTGCGCTGATTTCATTTATCCCTGCCAAAAAGAAAAACGCCATTTAGAGTGTTTAAATGCTGCATCCTGAGTGAGTTTTAAGTTTTGTTCACTCGTGATTCAGTGAATGCTATGAAACTTCAGCTAAGATGAATTCTGATGATACACTGCCACCTTGTGGAGGAAACTACACTTTGCTTATCTACAGTGGAATGA